>NW_010393518.1:167610-177656 GCF_000710305.1 Buceros rhinoceros silvestris | reverse complement strand
CACCCCCCCCCCCACACCCCCACCCCGCAGTTGGAAGGGAAGGTCTGCAGAAGGAGGGTCTCTGTCCACCTCTGGCAGGGCTCTGTCTTGGCAACTAGCAAGAAATGTAGGCCTTAAGAGGGGCTTGCACCTGAAGCACAGACATCCCGTTCATCGCAGCTAACCGTGAGGGTCTCTGCGGTAGGAACCAGGCTGTTGGGGTAGGTGTCTGTTGCTGGCTTGGGCTCACATAGAACATAGGGACTGGTGGCATCTTTCCCGAACGTGCTTTACCTTTAGGTGCTCTTTGGAAAACACAGAGTAGTAGGTTGCTTCCTCTGGTAGCTTTATGTGTGAGGATTTTCAGCCTCACATTTGGTTATTGCCAAATACCTTTAAGAGATGGAGCCAGAAATTAGAAGTAGGCAGAAAGTGAGACAGTGCTTCAAGTACAACAGGGACCGAGGTTTAGTATGTGACTGCTTGCTAAAGTCCTGACTTCAGCCGCGCTGGTGGTTTAGTGGTTTTTTTTTTTCAGTCTCTCTCCATGCATCATACTGGGCGCTGAGGCCAGACATTGTCTTGGAGATCTCGCTCCAAACATAAAGCAACCAAGACTAAGTTTATATAGTGTTCAGTAATGTGGTGGCTGACACTCCCTTTTTGGATTTCTTTCTAGACCTACAGATAGTAAGTGGCGAGTACTGCCATAAAGAAACCCAGTTGTTAACCAAGAAAGTTAAGTAACTTGCCCAAGGACGCGCTTTGAAGTGGTTGGTTCCACCCAGGTGGATTTTTGTGGTGCACCACTGAAAGCAGTACTGTTTAGCACGAAGAGAAGAGATCACCTGTGCCATCTTCTAGCAGTGTGCTACCAAAATCAAGCTTTCTATGCTAAGCAGACTAGATCTTGACTTTGTTTGAAGGGACTAGAAATTAGTTCAGGCTGCAATGGGAAGAGGTGGAAGCCCAGCTGTTACTGTGTTTCTCCTTTGCTGTACTGAGTGTGCAGTTGTGTAATCGTGAAGACAATTTTAGACTCTTTTGTACTCGAGAATACCGTAAGTTATGTTTTACCTCTCCATCTCTGGAGAAGAAAAGCTTTAATTAAGTCTTATTTTAATTATGTCCCATCTATACAGTACTCGATGCATTACAAGCGAATGACATTTGCTATTTGCCTGCCTTCTGCAAGATTTAGATGCTGAATCCTCTAATGCTGTGTAAGGTTTCAAGTGCTATTATTAAAAGAATATGTGAAACAAGATTCTTAATATATGCATTGTTGTAATAATTGCTAAGTAGTGGTGAAAATCTGAGTGATTAAAGCATGATCTGGAACTTTCTTCTGCACTAATGTGTTCATATAGAAATTCCCCAACAGTGGTGATGCTGATGATCTGCTGGCATGGCTGGTGTCCTGGATCAGAGCCTTATTTACAAAAATCAGCCGGTCTCATTGTGCATTACTGTGCTGTGCTGTAACAATATATAGTTTAAATAAAACCCCCCCGATGTTTGTAGGTTGTCTTATCTTCATTAAGTTAATGAGCATCTCCTAGCTTCTAATACTCATTGAAAATAATATCCTTGAAGTGAACTTTCAGGCATTACTTTATTACAAGCTGTGAATGCTTATGATCAAGAGATTAATAGGAATGTGCATAAACAAAACGTTCAATTTTTCTAGAGGTCCATAATCTCCTGTGCTTAATATCCATTAGTCTTCCTCAACTTAACTTTGTTCAGTAGAAATTTAAGCTGATAAAGGCAATAAGAATGAGCAGCCATGACTCCCCTGACTTATGTAACTTAATCCTCAGTGAGAAGTCCTGGAATAGCAGATGTTTGAAATATTTTTAAATATCTACAGTGGGGTGTTATATGTTACCTATGAGGGAAGAGCGACACATTAATGCTTTTTTTCTCTACATAGTTTTTTCTATATTCATTTATATTTCTTTTCAAGTTGTCACAGCTTGGCATGTGAATCTGCTTGGGTATAAGGTAAGGCAGCTTGCAGCAACTGAAAATGACATTTGTCTTAATGCATCAGAGTAGATATTGTTCACTTGAAGATGACACATCTCTCCAGGGCAGCAGACTGACTCCCCTGAAGGTGAATGTGCATCCACGCAGTATGCATAATTTGAATTGTTTTTGCTCCACCCCTGTTTACTTTTGCCCTCCAGTCAGTGATGTTGTCCAGACCTGTTTGTAGTCAGTGGCATTATCCTGCAGCCTTTGGTGTCTTCTGCACATGCTTGTCTTCTGCCTTGAAAACTTGAACTCTCAGACCCTTGCAAAAGAATGGTCTGAAGTTTTTCATATTGACGGTGTTTGGACTTACTCCCCTCTGCATGAACAAGTTACTACCTTTTTTGACAGCAGTGATGTGCAAGGCGCATGATTCCAGCAATTCTGAATACAAACTCCTATTTAAAATATCTTTTCCCTTTTCAAGTGACATGAGGTGACAAGCAAGTGGTAATGTTTTGCAGGGAAAAATTGAAAAGTGATGGCAAGAAGTCCATGGATGCTGGAACTGTAAGGTTCCAAACTGATGTTAACTGAATAATACAAGTTTGTGCCTAGCCAGATTTGCTGAGGATATGAATTTGGCCTTGGTCACAAATTAAATGTTATTTTTTGAAAAATCTTTTCCATGTTTTGCACTGTTTGGGGCCTCCTTGGAAGAATGATAGTGCTGCATTGTCTCAGGACAATGGTCTTAGATTTAGGGGGCTGATCTGTCAAAGGGTGTCTGTCAACTCAGCTCTTGGTACGTCCAGAACATGCCCTGTGTTCCAGTTCGAGTATCAGAGATTTTGTTCCTTCAAAGGAGGTAGAGACAGACGACATTTGAACTCCCAGCAGACTGATGACATGGAAGCACTTATCAGCATACTGCTTGCTATAAAGGAGGGGGTTTCTAACATCCCCAAATTCCTTGCTGTTGCTCTCAAGCAGGTGAGGTGTTTAATGCTTAAGGAAGATCATTGTTTTCCTCTCCCATTCCACTATGGCACAGTATCAAGTTAATCAAGTCACTGCCATCCAAAAAAATTCAGTTATCTTTTGCATACAGCCTTTAGTTTACAGAGACTTTGCTATGCAGAAGCATAAGAGTCATTAATAACTGGGTCACCTTGTTAAGCCCCTTTTCAACTGGGGATATGTCAACATGGGTAAGCACTGCAATGCGGCAGGGGTAGTGGAGTGAAGTATAATTGTGCCAAGGACCTGGCATCAATGCTGTGAGTTTCAGTTTTATACAGTCTTCATGAAGATATGCCCCAGGTGTACGTAAGGCTAAACTGGATGTAGTTCCTTCAAGGAAGAAAGGAAGGGATGCAGAACCAGATTTCAAAAGAAGGTCAGAGAAGAAAGTGTGTTTTCGCAAATATACATCCTTTCCCATACAGTGTAGTATGGTGGATTTTGCGTGTGCTATGACACCTCTTGATTGATACTTAGGAAAATATTATAGGCCAGTGGAGCTGAAGTCTGCTGTAATCCTACAGTTGCCTGCCCAGATCTGGAAATCTTCAAAGGTACGGAAGGAAGATGGGGAGGCAGAAAGTAATGTAAAATGTACAGGGGTGATTCTGCTTAGTGAGCACGAAGACTGCAATTTGTTCTCTGCTTTTCTTCTGCCCACCCACCTTGGTTAGGAACAGGGAGAGTCTGATCATCCAATTACTTGTGTTCACACTGTTTCACATGGGCAATCTCTGGAGTAAAGAAAAATAATTGAGTGTCCAGTGTTCGAGTTTTTAAAAGCTGCAATAAGCTTTATTTTAATACTTCCACCTCCTGGTTTCTGGCGTACCGGCTAGATGACATATTCTTTCGAGTGTCCTCTTCAGAGACATCATTCTTCTTGACTTTTGTCATATGTTTCACTAGGACTCTGCTGGGCTTCTGTTTTTATAAATCCTGCATGCTTGCGTTCTCACCCCCCTCACCTCCTACATTTTTAACCAAGTATCAGTTACACTAACAGCCTTATGTATCTCCTGAAGATGGTTCTGTTAGACTGAAAAGTGGTTCATTGATGCACAGGATTTGCACAAGAGAAGACCGGATTTTCATTCACTGCAGGATTTCTCCTTTGCCATAGTTCGTTTTTGCTTCTGTGTACAATTGTAATGATTTTCTCTCTTGTCCAGCTGAATGCCAACAACAGTTAGGGAAGAAAGGCAGCAGCAAAGAATTGCCATTAAGCATGGTGCAAGTGTTCTTTACTGCTTGATGTCTCTGCTTTTGAAGGATTGATTATCTTTCCTTTGATAGGACCCATATTTCTCTCTCTGCGGTTTTTTTTATAGTTTCTGAAATTTCAAAGTAATGCTTTTCCTTTTTGCTGTGCTTAGGGCTATTAACTGTCTTAACAGTAAATGTTTCATATGCTTAAGTTTTGTCAATGCAAGGCTTTTCTTGCATAACTGCTACCAGAAAATCAGTTTAGTGTACAGCTTTTCTGAGGCTTATTGTGGCTGTGACTTGAATCTCACATGAGGCTTGAAAATAAATCAGTCCCCCTCTTTTGAAAATCACACCAGTACTGTTTCTTTGGAAACATTTGCCAGTGTCTCACATTTAAATAATTGTGAAGATAGATATTGAAGCTAAATAATGGTCAATTGTCTTCAATGTCCTATAACAATCAATGGCACATCAAGGCTTCATGCCTGTCACCGCGCAGCCCATGACAACACAGGGGATTCCCAGAGTGACAGCATGAATAGAGCGCTGACCTTTCTCTTTCCAAAGTTTGCTGCTTGCCTCTTGGCAGAGGCAGGAGGATGGGAGCAGGCTGTTACGCGTGCTGCTGTTTGCCCTCCCATCTAGATCCCCTCTTCATCCACCAGACAGTTCATACTGATACTTTCCCAGGTATTGACATTCCCATCGGGAAGATTTTTTATTTTTTTAAATAAACACATAAAGTCATGTAGGCAAATGGGTGAAGTTTTCAATGATGCATGAGTAAGGATTCAAATATGATGTTTGCTTGTGATGATCTAGGATTTTCTTTTCATTTATAGCTGAGGTCACAAATAGTTCTGCAGTTCCTCTCTTCTTCTCCCACCTGTGGCACCTTTTGAACTGGATGGGGGTTTTGTCATCTGTTTTGGTAGGCTACGGATGAGATAAAGGTGAGCGGCTCTCTAATCTTTTGTTTCTGCTTGGATGAGGGTGAAAGCAGTCTGGATTTAAGCCTCCACTTCTGTTTCCTTTGGCTTTCAAAGAGCTAAGATACCTCCTTGTGCTTTTTGGCGGTTAACCTAAGTCAGCTCTGATCTGGGTTGTAGCTGCAAGTGTCTCTACCTGGGACAATTGTAAATGCATGACCTAATGGAGGAAGGAAGGCATTGAGAAGCTGGGTTCATGTCCCAGCTTGGTCATAAGCATTGTGCCTTCAAAAGGAGACATATTTCTGTATGTCATGAATATATCTGAGGATGGAATACATGAAGTAAGTGTGATGCACTGGGTTACCATAACAATGCTGCAGGCAGAGTCTGGTCAGCTGCTTACCCTCTTAAAAGGTAACAAATAATTTGGCCTCTTGTGATTTGTCATCTGCTTGGCCATTTCTGCTTGCCTTTTTTTTTTAGGTGGTTTGTCCAGTAAGTTCCCTTAAGACCTCAGTACTGAGGGTTTCCACCTTTCAGGAGTATAAGCCAGTTAACTATGGAAATTTCCAGAGTTGGACGGAGTCAAGTTATTAAAATATGCAGGTCTTCTATAGTATAATGGTCTTTCTCTGTGGCATTAATCCTTCTCCTTTTCATACAATGCACTTGAAACGCTGCTTTTCTCTGTAGGCGGCAAGTATTGTCATAACTTCACTTCAAGAACTATTCACCTTTTAAATGTAGAGAACAGTTCTCATTGTACTTCAGCTAGAGAATAATCCCTTTTCTTTCGCTCCTTCATCCTCCGTGGTACACTGATGGTAAGTGAACTCTCAAGCAGTTACAATTTCACAGGAGCTTTCATGGATTGCAGAGCTCTGGGTTTTTCAGATACCATGCGTTCAATCGGCGTTACTTGGAATGTCTCTCTGTTTTTAAATCTGACTTGTTAATGTCGCTACGTTCATCCTAAATATTGCATTTTACTATGTGAATTCTTGTGGTTCTCAATGTCTTCTCATTCTTTTTTTTTCTCTGAGCAGCTATTGGTAGCTCTCCCTACTGCTGCCAACTCTTAAACCTCTGCATTACGAACTGCAGAGCAGAGTGAACTTACTACATTAAATTAAGGCACCGCAGAGCTGGCTTACAACACTCATTAGGAACCCAAAAATAAAGAGAAATGGAAAACTGAGCCCTTCGTAATGTAATGTGCTAAATTCGTTTTATATTTTGATCCTTGAATAACTAGCACATTAGAAACTTTAAAAATAATATTATACACAATAATCCAGCTGGTAACATTCTTGATGTGCTGCAAGTATAGGAACAATAATACCAGTGTTAGGGCCCCATCACTGTTTAGATCAGATAGAGAGAAAGCACAAGAAAGGCCTTTCTCTGCAAACTCAGTGGTCTTTGAAAACCGGTGCTGAGTGCTGTAAATCCACAGTCAGCTCTGGAAAAGTATCAGTTGGTGATATGTTCAGCTCCCAGTATAAGCAAAAATTTAGCAGAGAATTGTTAATTACATCACCACACCTATATAATAGCGTTCACTGTAGTTATGTAGGAGTAATCGGTATTCAAGCAGTTTCTTTTGATGAAGTAATCGGGCTGCTTCTGGGGTCTGTTTCAGCTGCTAGGGGCGTGCTTCAAATGTAAATGACTGCCAAATGGATTCCTTCTAAATTCCAGCCAATTAAAATACATTTAAAGTGCAGCTGGTGGGGAGCAAAAGGCTTGTAATTGCGTAAGAAACGTTTGGGCATGAAACAAATCCCTGAAGTTTGGTGAACGGTGATTATTAAATAGAGCATTTCTGGAGAAGTAAAGCAATCAAACAAAGAGCCTTCCGAAACTGCAGTCAGAAGCAAAGATGACACTTTCACCACCACGCTAAAAGAGACAAAGTGGGGAGTGTGTTTGTTAGGGTGTCAGTTTTCTACCCTTGGCTCTTTAAACCATGCACATTTGGCAGCTTGCCCTATGTGGTGCTGCATACAAATATTGACAGAACAGTGTGGTATTTGTTAAACCCCTTCTTGGGAAGCGAATGATCAAAACTCTGAAGGAAGATCTGAGAACCTCAGACATTATATTTTTTCTCAGTAGCTCTCTAATATTTACAGAATGAAACAGAAAATAGTGAATGGGGTGTAATGAATGACCTTCCTTTTCTGCTTTGTCTTGTAAGTAAGGACAGATTTTTTGTTTAATGATTTAAATGTTATTATAAAAGAGGTTTACAGGCAGTAGCACTGAAAGGTGCCATTAACACTTTTGATTTAACCTCAGGTTTTCAGAAAAAGCTGAGCTGATATAACAGACCATGTAAAAAAGGTGAAAGACATTATGCGGGAAGTAGCTGCACACAGTCACTGCAGGCACTGTCTCTGTCCGATAGATGCACAAACCTTTACAGACTTTTTAATACACAACGAGATTTGAATGTCGGTACTTTTCCAGACTTGTTATGGTCATGCCTGCATCTGCCTCAAAGTGAGATTTCAAATTTTTCTGCTTTTAGTGTGCCTTTGTAAAATTTAATCTTAATCTGTTTAGTAGATCATTGTGCTGATTTTAGAAATGGAAACAAACATTTTTTATAGACAGTTCAGAGTGGTTTTCTTCCTATGTAATGTTTTATCTGAGAATACTGTCTTCATCCATTTGGTATTAAACAAGCTGTTGAAAGAAAAGTGTTTCCTATGGTATCATCACAGGTTTTTCTTAATTGTATCTGGAAAAATGTCTTCCAGAACTAACAAGTGTTTGATTCTACCTGTTGTTATATCATAGCATATGAAATTCATATGAAATGATTTGAAATTCCTGATGCTTCCTATTCCAGCGTATCACAGTCAGTTGGTCTGTTTTGGCTTCACTTTTGTTAACTGTGAGTAAAAAACTCCTGCAAATTTCACAGCGACTGCTCATATTGCAGCAGTAGGGGTTCAGTTAAATGTGCCTTGTTAATTGTTAGTGGGTAAGTAGCGCAGAGCACGTGCCAAAGGGAGGGAGGCTTGTAAGAAATAAGCTTATTGCCAAAATAAATGTCAGTTAAATTATAAAATCAAGTTTTAAAGACATTTGTCAAGAAGCATAAACAGGAATGCAGATATACTCTGAAAATAACTGTTAATGCACTTAAACCTAAGAAAAATCAGGAGAATCAACACTAAAAATCTCTAAATTGAGAGGCTGGTTTTCTTATTTTAAATACCGTGATTGGAAATTATTCACGGAGGGCAATCTATGGAGTAGATTGAAACTACTTTGCTTGGCTAAGTCCTACTCATCACCAGCCACTGTTACAAAATTCAGCTCAACGTGTATTTAATTGCAGTAAGTATTATGGAGATAGAGAAGTCTGTATGTTTATGAAATACATAGTGTACATAAAATAATAAAAAATACTGTGCCTAAGTTTTAGCAGCCAGCTGGCCTATAACAGCATTAGAGCTTTGATACAAGCCCAAAGACAGTAGGAGTATGGCAGAGTGCAAAGAACAGTTAGCTGATCGTGAGGGGGTGGCCCAGACCCGAGCAGCTATAACTGTGACAGTTTGCTAATACGAATAGGAATTTCTTTTGTATGCTATCTGGCCTTTAATAAACTGCCTGTGTAGGTTATTTTTGAGATCTGCAGGTAAACAGTGCAATGTAAGTACATTTTTGTTACAAAATACCAAATAGCCCCTTTCTCAAGTTGGTAAATGAGGAAGCTGATAACTTGAGTGTAGAGGTAGAGTCACCCAAAAAGCTGTTAGTCGTCTTTTTTTGGAGGAACCTCAGGGCTAACAATGACAAAATTTGTTTCAGGCTAAGCCTCTGTCTTACACAGGCTAGACTCCCTCAGTATAAATCAAAAGATAAATTTAGGTCCTCCTGCATAATAACATTTTTCACGTCATTTACTTTTCCTTTATGCATATGTGCAATGATGGATTTATCCCCTAGGTCCAGTGATTCATCTGATATACCAGTTATGTTAAGGAAAGCAAGAGAGGTGCTTAGAAAGTATGCAAACAGAGGTGAGGAGGGTGTATTAGCACTTCTGCATTTCTTTCTTGATCTCATTGTACCAGCGTTTGGCTGGGGTTTAGCTGTGTGCAAACAAGAGCCACCTTTGCTGCACACCTAAAGAGCAAGCGTCTCTCCAGGGCGCTCACTGCCCTGTGGGCACACTGCTGCCTGACCTCTGGAGCTTGGCAGAGCTTAAGCGGAGCTGACTTTCCAAACTGCTGTGCACTTCTGCACAGGTGTGGAGGAAATAGTTTGGGAACACTTAAAAATTTTTAGGTGTCCCCAAGGTTAAATATCCTCTGGAAAGCTGTTTTTCTGGATTGTTTCCTTGGACATTAGCCCTTAAATTTTGCCAAAACATGGGCAGGTTTCTATTGGGCTTTTCCCCAGAATGACTTGCTGAAAAGTTGTACAACTTTGGTGTGTCTCCACAGGGAAAATTACCTAAGACCAACTGAAGGGTCGGCATAATTTATAATGGCAAACAGATGAGAACTTTCCTGGAGTTTTCCCCTGGGTGGCGTTACTCAGTGATTCTGCTACAGTAAAAGCCACTACTACTTCATGTCTTTTGGCAGGTCATACCTTGAAATCTTTGGGTATCTGAACGTATACCTTCCTTTATTAAATATCGTGCATGGAGTCTGTAATGGTTATACTGCCCATAGGACTAGAGAATGGCTATTCTGCTGGTTTCCAGAAAAGCGAAGTGCTCTTTGGCTTCTACATTAAAACATCTATTAATTTTAGGTAGGATTTACTATTCCTTCTCTAACAATTTTTCTGGTGCTCTAGAGAACTCTGTAGGAAAATAACCTGGCCCCGTTGCTGAGGGATGTAGTGCTGCAGCAGCAGCAGCAGCAGCAGCAGGAGCACAAGCACCAGGCGGGTGCT
>NW_010393518.1:154095-167549 GCF_000710305.1 Buceros rhinoceros silvestris | reverse complement strand
CAGCAGCAGCAGCAGCAGCAGCAGCAGGATGTTGAGCTAATTAGAGGTTAAAGTCTCACCCCACCTGAAGCCTAGTGGGTAGCAAAACTCTTTCTACCTGGGCAGAAGGGGGATTTTTCTGACAAATGCGGTATTCTCCAATAGCTGTGAGGACAGAGGCCTCTGCTTTTTATGTTGTGTTGCTTTCAAATCCTTGATAATGACTCACGTATGATGTTCAAGTACAAGAGAAGATAGAGGCCTAAGGGAGCTGTTGCTCTGTATCTGCCCTGATAACTTTGATGTTTGGCATTGGTTTCCATGCCAGGAGCTCCATGACCTGTGCTTCCCTACTGCTGCTCTATCTTCCACCGTGGTCACTGGAGCTGGTCCTTTCTGGCACAGGGCCTGAAACAAGTTGTGTACAATGGGAGACTGTGGGAGCAGTGTGTTAGCTTGGAGTACATTTGGTGCATCTTTCACAGTTCCTTCCTAAACTCATTATCAACCCAGCACACTTGGTCTGTCCTTAAATGTGAGGCAGCGGTGTATTGCTCACATCAACCTGAGATGTGAATGTTAGCATTTTGCCTCTCAGAGGCCAATGGTCTGACGATCTTTAGAGGCATTTGCTAGACACTGGAACTCTCTTGAGTTGACACTGCTCTCTGACCAAGTGATAATCACACCTGGCCATGCTGATGACAGAACTGGTGCCTGGGAAAGATCAAACACTATTCCCAAGTCAGGTAAGGATGAGGAAATCTTGAGGGAAGCAGGAGAGAAGAGGTTGAAAATGTGATTGTGGCTCTTTCAAAGAGAGGTGGAGAGTAATGGGAAGTGAGATACTCAAGTCTAGATCCTTTTCCACAAATGTAGTGTAAGAACACAAATGTTTCTCTAAAAAATGTAAAAAATCTTCAGCTGTGAATATCTAGCAGGCTGTTAGATAGATTGAGCAGCAACAGAAAAGTGAAAGAAATAAGCAGCTATATGCTTGATTTTTGTATTAATTTCTATTGACTGGTATTATGTTGTCCATTTTACCCTTAGTCTTACCACACTCAGATTCTGATAATTTCAGGGTAGTTGGTAATCGTGATGACAGCCTTTTCTGGTAAGCATGGTGAACACTAAATTTCCGTCATCACTCCAGGGTCCTGTAGAACTCTGGTAGGACCTGTTGGGCTGAGAGTCTCTAAGGATTCTTCAAAGGAAATTGCATGGTTCTGCGTGGGCTGGTTTGGGTGATGTTGCATTGCAAGACCCTGTATCATTAGCCATCTCCCATTGACAAGTGCTAGCCAGATGAACATTACTGCAGCAATGTGCAACATGGTGGTAGAGACATCTTCAGAAACTTGAGAGTTACAAGGGAGTTGAGAGTGTTGTTCAGAGGGTGAACAACTTGGAATAAAATATTTAAAAAAAAAGACAAAAGGATAGTGATTGCTTTCAAGATTAACAGTGAACTTTGCTGATGTTAATTAAAAAGTAGAATTTGTTATTTACACCAAAGTTGTGTCTGATAGTTTGTCATAATCTTGTGGCCTGTGAACTGAAAGCAAGTGCAACTACTGCCCTGTGTATCTATAGAGAGATTGCTGGAAGAAACTAGAAGAGTACTCATGTTTCTTCAGCTTCATCAAACAGTAAGTTTTGCCCTCAGTGAGGTGACCAATTCTTTCTTCGTTCTTCTCTTGCTTTACTGGAAAAGGAAAACAAAAGAATAGTCCATGTCCCTTGCTGGTGGTATTGTAAAGCCACGCCATGGATTGTTGTTGCACTTTGGGCATGTTTGTTATTACAAAATAAAGCCCATCAGGGATTCAGTTCTGGGATTTTTGGTTTTGTGGGATTTTTTAAAATAATTTTTCCATTTGATTTGGTCAGTCATTGATTTGGTTAATATTTTCTGTGGATCACATGTAGGAAAGTTGGGGGACAAGCTGTTGGGAGATCAGATAGTTATTACCAACATAAAAGTTGTGTAATATGTGAAGTAAGAGAAGAAATACTGAAGTAACGTAGATGGTTATACCCTCTAACATGGTTAGTGGGAAACCTAAATAAAGGAATAAGGTATACCAGATGTGTATATCACAAGGAGTGGGTTTTTTTGGTGGGAATGATTTCCAGTAGAATGCGCAGAAGGTAAGTAGGGCAAATCAGAATGTATTGCAGGAGATCTCTTACTGGCAGGGCTGTGTGAGCACTTGTTAGTATTTGTGGAGCTAGTCAACTTCTTTGTTCTTCATGTTACAGTTTTACATCATTAGGATGAGTGATCAATAGTCATTGACTAGTCAATGACAAATGATCGATAGTCAATGAGAAGGCATAAACTTAGAGATATCCTTTAATTACCTAAACTATGGGTCTGGCAATACTTGTGCAGGTTGTCCTGCAAAATCCAGAGGCTGTAAGAGCTCTGGCAGCCCTCTCTTCTGCAGAACTTCACCACAGTGGTGAATCTATCTCTTTGTAGCCTTTTGGGTGATCGTTTCAAATCTCGCTCTATCCATCTGAGAGCCTATGGATAAACTGAGATTAACCTTCTCAGAGCTGCTTATGCAGTTTGTTGATGACAGAACAGGCAACTCTTCAGCCTCTCACCTAAGCAATAAAATCAGCATGCATACAGTGAAGCTGCTGGTGATCCTTTCCTCTCTGGAATGCATTCCTAATGAAAACAATATTTTAGTTACCCAGAATTGGACAGTTCAGGGAATAGTCTGGGGCCTTAATCTTGTGGTAACTGGAGTTGATAAATGAGGACATTGTACTTAAATGAGATTTTAAGGCCTTGATGATCAGTGTGGGTAGCTATGTTCACAAAATGGATCCTGGGCCTTAAGGAAGTTACTGTTTCAGACACACACCTTGCCTAAGGACCAAAGTAATTTTCCTGCCCAAAGTCAAGGAGCTGTCCCCTTCCTGTCTTCTGTGGTAGGAATCACGAAGCAGGAATCCAGGGTAATTTTCATATGACTTCTGTGGTAGCCCATATGAATGCTGTCATTGTCACGTCAACCCAGGGGAAGGTTGCCTGGGTAGGCAGCCAGAGTCATTACTGCGAGCTTTGTTTCTGAGGGTTGGGCTGCATCTCTGGACACTGATTTGTATAAATGTGATTGCTCCAAGGAAGGAATTTCCTTGTATTTCCTTCATTTGTGGGAAGAAAAGTAATTTACTTATATTTTCCAGCCTCTCACCCACAATGGCTCAGTTTTGTGTCTGGTCCTAAAGGAAAAGCCAATTCTTTATTCGTTCCAAATCACCCTTCCAGAGAAAGTAACAGTACCTGTGCAGTTCCTACTTTTTCCACTCCACCTCCTCTGCGCCCATAGGGAATATATGCAGAGACACTATCAAAATAATACTTGTATTTGTAGTCATCCTCGTTTTCAGTCTAGGAAGACTGTGTACAGCTGCAAAAGAAACTGACCCACTGCAAAAGACTGTATGGGGGACAAAACGCATTCCTGGAACTATGTTTGCATTCAGAGCAAGACTTTTAACTTCGGCAGCACTCTCTGGAGTTGCAATGTGCTAGGAACAGCTACTGCTATGCTTGTCAGTGCAGGTTAATTTTAAAAAAAATATTTCATACCTCCTTGATGCTCCTGTGGAGAGACAGGGAGCTGATTCTTTTTCTTCTGCCATTTTTGTTGCTAACATCTTAGTTTCAGTATTGTGATGTATACTTAGCTTTTCAGAAATGCATGAATTGTTACGCACTCCTATAACATAGGAATGCATGTTATGAGGAATACTTACATGTAAAATTTCATGGTTTACTACAAAATCCTGCAGGGAATAATATAATCCTGCTTTCTTTTGCAATCTAACTCAGCTGGGAGGTTTGAAGGATTACGTGGGCTGAGCAGGTAACAGACATGGGGATCAGATGGTGCACGCCCCGCTCCCACTCAGTGCTGCAGGGTTAGCTTTGTTTGGGGGCAGATGTGCCTCTGCAGCTGTTCTGTGAAGTAAAGTATTGTCATGTACTTTGTGATTACCTGGCTTGAGGTGCGTGATACAGACATGATGTATCGCTATCGACAGTAAAACTGAAAGAATATTTTACTGACTAGCTCTCAGTAACAGAACTTCATGAGAACAGAAAGCAAGTCCCCTATACTGCTGTTGGTCCCCTCGGGAGGCTGTGATGGAGTGCCAAAACTGAGTAATTTTGAAGCTAAATATCTGTAAATGGATTCTTTGTTCATTTAAAGGAGATGGAGGGAAGAGTATGGAGGCTTCTTGTCATGGCTTTGTGGCTCAACACAAAGACTTTTCAAATCAAGATGTCAGTACTTCTAATGAGATCTTTTCTAGCAACATGAGACATATACTATGATTTCTCCAGAACCCCATTTATAACCCTGAAGTTTGTATTAGCTCTTTGAGATTGCCTTCCCTCTCTTCTGAGCTAACCTCTCCTCCATCGTGAAGGACCTGTTAATGATGTATTTCCCTCATTGATTGCTAAGAGTTCTGCACAGGTTGTGCTGTGAGCAAAGACACATTTTCTGTAATGGTAAAACTGTTGATCTTTCTGCAAGGCAGCAGGCCAATCTGTGTGCCAGGGCACTAAATTGGAGGGCTTTTTTTCCCCTACAAAGTTATTTCCTTCATACAAGTAAAAACATAAGCGTGAGGAGTGGGGAAGGGAGAAGGGATGAAGAGACCAGAGCAAACATGAGGAAATGCTTTACTTTTTGTCATTGGAATAGATCCTAAGATGGGCTTTATTGTCACTGCTATATTGAACTTGCTTGCTGAGCCTCAGTGCAGCTGTGACAATCTGTGTCATCCAAGAATGTCCTTTACTGACAGATTGAGGTGGCTTGAAAGAGTAACTTACTCTTCAGTATAATTTAAGACATCAGACTCTAGGCGCAGCTTCATTTGGACTTTGCTAATACTGAGAGGATCTGGCTTCCTGCAGCAGGTCCTAGACAGCACAAGAACTCCTCTGGTGGTACTCCAGGTGCTTGTTTTTCTCCCCAGGGCATTTCATCCATTTCTGCCTTGCTGCTGCTTCTGTTGCTTCCTGCACCAAGATTTTGACAGTCAGAATCAACAAAGCTGGAAAAAAGAGTGGAGCAGAAATGCAGACAAGTAGTTGGCCAGAAGTCACACCGGTGACAGTGGCAAAGTTAAAAAAAAAAACAAACAAAAACCAAACCAAAACAAAAACCAGACCCAAATCATCTTAATTAAGTGCTTGTGCTTTAACAACCACAGCATCAATCTTCCTCTGATTGTGAAGCTCTTCACTGATGTCATTCATCACAATGACAGTCCTCGTCATGGATCTTCTTCAAAAGATGAGTACAGTCTTGCCTTTTGACAGTCACACAGGTTATTTTCTTTGCACCGTTATAATCTTTGCTTTGCAAAAGAACTTCCAGAAGTGAATGCTGATTGTATGGAGCTGCTGCTCTGTACCTGCCATAGAGCAGCAGCTTGTAGAACACCTGCTCTAGTTTGAGTCAACAGCACAGTTTGTCTTTTGTCAAGTGATCCTCGTAGTAAGGAAAAGGGAATAAAAAGTAATTTTGTGTGATATCACTCACTAGGCAGACAGCTGCGTTACACATTCTGCTGTGAAATCCTGCTGATGCTGCACAGTGAGTTATGTGTTTGGTCTTAAGGGCCTAAAAATGACCCTCTGCAGCGGCACTAGGTTTGTCAAAGGTTTTAGTGGTTTTGATTTTAGATGACGACAATAAAGATGTCCAGGATGGGGGGAGAAATACTTTTGGTGACTTTTGCAAGATCAGGATTATGCTACAAGTGAAAGACCAACAGCAATCTGAAAGGATGGCTGCACACAACCAGATAAGACTCTTGGCCCAGTTTCCGCCCCCTAGTCCTGAGCCGAGACCAGCGCGAGAGCTCCTGCTTTCGACGCATGGGACAGTCACTGCACCACACTATGTATGTCTTTTGCTAAACAGAGGTGCTAAGATATGCTGGGACTACAAATAATTGACACAAGAAGTCTTTTGAGGTTACTTATTATTCTGGAAATTTAGCCATGCCAAAATTAATTCTGCAGACACACACTGTAAGGTATCATCAGTGGAAAAAATAAAGGGGAAATACTCTTGAATGAATATCTGGATGCAGTTAAGAAATAGAGGACAAATTATACTGGCATAAACTTTTGCAGTCCATTTGCGTCAGGGGAGCCAATTTAGTCCAGAAAGGACCTGGCACACGTATGTACTTTTTAAAAGCACATGCTGAAGACAAATAAATATATTTAATAGATGTGGTTTGAAATAAAGCTCTATTTTCTTTTTTCCACAATGAAGTGTGTACACTAAGAAAATCTTGTGACTGCAATTATCAAATGTGATTTTTCTTGGCCTGTCATATAATTACATATAAAGAATATTGGGATTTCCTTCTCTGCAAAGTGGAACTTCCTTCATGCAGAGCGAAGGAAGGATGGAGCACAGGGCTGGAAAAACTGTTCATTCTTCATATGAGTCTATTTGTATTAAGAAAGGTTTTGTCATGCAGACATGGTTGATGGCAGCAGCTGGTGGCAATGTGGCAATTTGCAGCTCACCAATGTCACACACATGATTTTTATCCTTTCCTGTTGAAATGGCCAGAAGAATTCTTGAACTGCTGACGTTTGAGTCAACAGCAGAGTCAACCTGTTGATTCCCTTGCTAACAAAAATAGGATGTAATGAATCGCTTATAGGGAGAGTTTAACTTGCAGAGTGGAAGTTCATCATCATTTCTACATGGGAAGAAATGCTATAGTCTTGTTCTGGGATAGACAACATACCCCATGCATCTGATAGATCTTCAAGTTTATTTCAGAGCAAAGATCTGTTTAATGGATGAGAAAGCTTCACTAGTGTTGCCCAAAGCTCTGCCTGTTGTGTAGTGATGAAGGGGAGCACAAGATTTACCATAAAATCCCACCAACTTGGCTCTTTAACCTTTTTTTAACCCCTCTACACTTGGTATTTTGCTTACCACCTCAGGGAAAATCTCATAAACTATTTTCCTCTGCAGAGCCCCAGTTATTGTTTAGTTTTTTGAACTTTCTTGACCATTGAAGAGGATTGCTTGAACCAACATGATCCAGGAATAAAAACTATCCTGAGAACAGTCTCCTGAGAATTCACAGACTCATTTTATGCACTGGAGGGAGAGGCTTCAAGCTCCTCGCAAATGCTATCACGGATCTCAGTAGGGTCATTTTACTGCTTTGCTTGAGAGAAAACAATAAAATAATTATTCAGGAAAAATACTTGAGAGCTTGAAACACTTTTTCGTACGTACACCAGAGCCGCGACTTGGCAAATAATAAACAATGGAAAAGTTTGTCTCGGTAACACAACTTAGCAGAATAAAAAAGCTGGAATTCTTTCAATGAAGCGTATTCTCATCTTCTCAGATATTATGAAAACTGATGTCACTTGTAATTCCTCAGGAAAGAAAAAAATCTCTACAGTTTGCAGTACATCAATGCAGTCATTTTTCCCCCCGACTTATCTATAAAAAGACATTGTATACGAATGTTGTTTTCTCTGCCAGAAATGCATTCCTGGAACATAATAAAGGCTTTTCTGTTGTTGTTCAGTAATTTGGATAATAGTTTCTCCATGAAGTTTCATAACATTTATTTACTACCATAAATGATTGGACCAAGTGGTTTCAGCAGTCAAAACTGGAGTCTCTCTGCATAAGCTTTCCTACTGAATTAATTTTGTAAATACTATGCCTAAAATAATTTGAAATGACAAATTTATATGAGTAACGTAACAGGGATATGAAACAAGTCTGTAGAGCTCTGTATAAAGCAAGATATTTTAATGGGAGAGGTGTCAGCTGTGTATATTCAACTAAGTAAAACTTTTTCTACAGTTGACAGCCATGGATAGTTCCAAGTATTTCTTATTTGGATCGATTAGATTCAGCAGCTGTGGCAATAGTACTGTTTTGCTTTACATTTGTAGTGCCTCAGGAATTTCTCCTCCCATGGAATGAGGATTCAAATTCGTCTTTCTAGACTGCTGTGAGGCAAAGCCCACACCTTAATTCACCGGCCAAGAAGCAGCAGTGGGGCACAGAGGATTCAAATTCGTCTTTCTAGACTGCTGTGAGGCAAAGTCCACACCTTAATTCACTGGCCAAGAAGCAGCAGTGGGGCACGCTGCCTCACACTTATCTAGGGAGATCACAGGAACAGCAGCTGTGTGAAGTCTTCCTCTGTATGCATGGACTTGCACATCTTCTGGTGGTTAACTTGTGGTTATCCATGAGCGTGGCTCCTGTGCGAATTCGTCTTTCTAGACTGCTGTGAGGCAAAGTCCACACCTTAATTCACTGGCCAAGAAGCAGCAGTGGGGCACGCTGCCTCACACTTATCTAGGGAGATCACAGGAACAGCAGCTGTGTGAAGTCTTCCTCTGTATGCATGGACTTGCACATCTTCTGGTGGTTAACTTGTGGTTATCCATGAGCGTGGCTCCTGTGCGATGCCTCAGCTGCATTCCTGGCATAGCTGGTGGGCAGTGCTGGCTGCAGGAGGGAAATGGCATTTTCCTATATCCCCATGGTCGGCCCTATTAGTTAAGGCATAATGGAAGTGAATTTGAGGGGACTGCTCCTCTCCTATGGTTTGGGAAGTATGGGAGAGAGAGGGAGAGGTGCAACCCGGCTTACTATGTGCAATATATTGTGCTGGGTAACGTAAAGCTGAAGGGTCTGGTATCAGCAAGGCTGACATCTTTTGAGTTGGAATTGGCACTTACACAGCTAACCTTTGGGTGAGGCACGCGTGACCCAGTTTGTGTGTGTATCTACTGTAATTGCTGTTTACAGGGCCACTTCGGCTTTGCTTTGCTAATCCTCATTTGTACATAACCCACTGGGAAGGTGGTGGTATGCTGTGTAATGCTATGCCCTCTTGTCTGTACTCATATAATTGCAAGGAAATCTATCAGAGCTCGTCCTCTCTCTCACTCTAGTCATGTATCACTTAAGAAAGTGCTTTAGCATGTCACTCTTGCTGAAATTCTCCTTCCCTTTTGTTTTACTTTGTTTCCTTGGCATCTCGCCTTCACATACTGGTTGCGGTTTACATTGCTCTCATTGCATGCAGTAAGTAATAATTGGTGAAAGGTGACTAGAACAGTGTAAATGATGGTATTTAAATTAAAGACGATGCCTGCCCATTTTATTTTTTGGACTCTGTGTATTCCACTACTTTCTAGTGGAAATCATTTCAGCTGAGAGACAAATCACTTTCTGATGGGTTTAACAGTCTTCATTTTTTTCACAGAGGTACCAAATATTACCCCCCTTCAATGAAATAAAGTTTGGAGTTTAAGCTGGCTGCAGGAGGCACAATGAAGTAAGATGGCCTTAAAAAGCAGTGTATTAGATAGTCCTGGGCAGCGTCCGGTGTGACACAAGGAAAAAAAATAAGAGGGAGGAGAAAACACCCACAACTTGTGCTGTCTCTGGGGGCCTCATGAAGTGTTTAGTGGGGGAGTCCATGTCAGGAGAGCCCTCTGCTCTGCCACAACCGCTTCAGATCTGGAATTCAGGTAATAAAGAGCAAGAAAAATTTAGCCTGACTCTGTTTTTCCAAATATCTAATGCACCCTATAGCCAGAAATATTATGAGTGTCATCAGGTATGAATCACAATGATACTTTCTTTAGCTGGAAGCATAACATTCAAAGTTGTTGGAGGATGGATGTGTTATTTCAAGTTCGGGGGTTTTTTTAAATAAAGGTTTTGCTTGATTCTCATCTGTAGGCATATTTGCCATAGCTTTGGGTTTGGGTTAGTTCAATAATACTGTCCCCCAAAGAATTTCTCCGTGAATCAAATGTCAATTTCGAATAACTTCACAGGATGTTTCTTTTCTATGAGTGGCTTTTAGGTCTTACCAAGTCCTATGAGGCTGGGCTGAACCAAGTCCCTTTGCACTCCCTCACATCTTCCCATCGACATCAGTATCTGTTGGCAGCTGAAACAGAGTTACTCCACCAAGACCTGAATGTAGGTTAGGCTGATATTTTTCACAAGATTCCCTGGAGGGAGCTTTAGATGTGCAAATCCCAGTGAACTGTCATCTCAGTGAAATGTCACCAAGCCATCAAATACACAGAGATGACTCCCTTTGCTTCCTCTTGGAAACTTTTGGAAATTAGGAAAGGATCTGTAGTGTCACGAGAGGTCAGAGTACATGCGTAAAGGGTTATTGCATGTGCATCTCACTCAGTGCTATTCCTAAATTTTCCACTGGGACAACGCGTTCTTTTTACTTTGCCATTCCTGGCAATTAGAATATGAAATAAAAAGAAATGTTATTGAAATAGGGCCCCCTTGTAATTTCTTATATAAAATTCTTCATGGGAAGAATGACATATTGGCCGTAATTATGGCACAGAGGGATGATGGGCATTTTATAATCCTACCCAGAGTATGACAATAGATGTGAGTCTGGCCTGAACAGGCAGCTGTCTTGCATTTAACTCGGTGCTATTGTGTTTATTGGCCAAATATTTTTTTCAGTTGCAGGTTTCATTTAAAGTTACTTCTAAATTGAAAAATTGCAAATTTCTCAGGTTTGGGCTTGTTTAACACACCTGAAAACAAACAACATAAGAAAAATCATCGAATGATACATTTCCACAGATAATGAAAAACACTTTTTTTCACTGAGGGAAGTATTTTATTAGAGAGGGTAGTGAAAACTTTTGATCCCTGAAGCTTTTTAGACCTTTTGGCTCATTTCATGTGGGATGCTTACTCCAACCAATCATGCAAGGATTCAGTGTATGTGCATAAATACATGCAGATCTATTTCTGTGGCTCCACAGAATCTAGAGAAATACTGGGGAAATAAACTTTTACCTATGATTGCGTGGTCCTTCATTCGGCACAGACAAAATGACGCAATGAAGTCTCTCTTTTGTCAGTCATACAGAGCTACAGGTTTTTAATTTCCAAACTTATTGAACAACTCAGTTTGCAAAAGCACCAAATGGCTGTGTAAACCTATTGGTCCAAATATCCTTGCTGTGATGTGATGAAGATACCCTCACTGTGATGAAAATACCCTCACTGTAATGCCTCCTATGCTGTAGGTCTCATTTTCCCTTAGCTTCAAAATAGTATTGTCCTCTTGGTACTCACTCATGATTTCCTAAATAAATGTCAGTGCCAGTGGGGGGTACACACTTGGAAAATACTGTTCTAAAGGAAGCCTATGCTCTTCCTTTTAGGAAGGGGCAAAAGGGGCACATTAACACCTGTTAATAGAAAATCATTCTGTGTCACGGTTCTGCAAGTAACTGTAATGGTGCATCAGTCTACTTTTATTTATTGTTTTATAAAATAATGCATGGGTCTGGCCAGTTAAACAGCATTCTCTCCCAACCCTCCTGCAATACAAAACCCAGAATACCCGGTAAAATATATTTTTATGACTGAACGCCACCAGCTTTGATGCATTTTCTATCTGTAGAAACAGAGCATAAACCCATTATTAATAGACTAAATGCTGACTGAATGTACTGAGCTAGGGAGCAGTCAGCTGAAGGCTGATCTAGCTGTTCTCGCTGAGAGCTTTTGAGTAATGAGACCTTTGGTTAAAGATCTGATCTCTTCCTGCAAGGTGCCTGAACCAGACACTGAGGTGTTTTGATAATTGATCCTTTCATCTCCATCACAGTCTTCTGCGCCCTGTTAGTACAATGTAACAAATAACACATTTTTTTTCCTCCAGTGCCTTTAAAAAGTAGATTTTGCTGCAGCTGGAAAAGTTACCTTGCAGTTTAATTTCCCTAGTCAGAGGCTTTTCATTAGCACAGCTTCCTATGACATTAGTTTATTCTACGTGTAGTTCAGTTACATTATGGAAAATTGTAGCAATAAGTATCTACTAGGTATACAGGTTTTTGTAATCAGTCCCTGACAACATCTGTCAAAACAATATGGGAAAATCCTGGCTTCCTTTGTCATTACAGAGTGGGGCTGTTTGTTTATTCAATAGAAGAAATAAAGCATATTGAGAGGAGGCCAAAAGAGTCACACTGACTCAGTTACTGAGACTTCCAGCTTCCAGTTACAGGATATTTTGGTTCCAACATTTTACATCAATAATAAACAACCTTTATGGGAACCATCAAATGATAAAAATGAGATCAGGAATTGAGAGCTAAGCTATGTATTTTTTGATCTGTTGTATGCCGTAGTTTACATTAGGGTCGATCTCCAGACTGGAAAGAGCCAGGTTCTGCATCACAGCATTTCAAATAAATGTTTGCCAGCTATGTGAGATACTATCAATAATTCATCGCTGTAGTTCTTCCAAGATGGTCTGTTGATGCAAACTGTCAGAGCACATGGTAATAATATGAGCGTTTATGTGATTTACAGATCTACAAAATAGCAAATAACTAGAAATTTCTTCAACTGACAGTATGCATAGGGTCTTGGACATCAGAAATAGTGTTTGTGACAACTGCAGCATGGATAAATCACATCATGGACCATTTGAAGTGTTCTCTGAGTATAAGTACATGCACTTATACTGGCGTCTTCATAGTCCATTTCCAATACCTGGCTGACAGATTGTATTTTATGTAATTGTGCATTTTCTTATGTTTTTATTAACTCTTTAATCCGCCAAGCTGCTCAATGGTTATGGTAGTATATATTGGCAAATAGAATTGGTAGAGCTCAAAACACAAATGTTTCCCTGCCAAGCAGTGTCACCTGGGCCTGGGGGGTTTTTAGTCGTTTAGTCTTTGGCAACGTACTGGAAATTGCATTGCACAAAGTGGTTTGTAAAATTTTTGCATGTGCTCTTGTTCATCAGGAAATTCAGAAATGGCATCTCCTATGGTGGTTTACTTTTTGTGTCTTGACGAGATTCAGGTCAGACACATTCTTTGACTGCAGCAACATGAGTAGAGCGCCAGTGGCCATGGGAAGAGCTTCCTTGTGTTTCAGCTGAATTCCCATCTTTGTACCAGCCTTGGTCCCAGAGCTGTTCAGGTCTCTATGGTACAACAAAGCACTGCCCTAACAAACTGAAGTTGTTCCCACTTGTCCAAACCTTTCACTTCTGTAGACTGATCTTTTAGCAGTTTGTGCTTTATGTTAGTTTTGAACTGGCGCAGTATTTATCATACAACCAGCCTAAAAATGTGCGATTTGGAATGCAAGATTAGGAGAGGTATCTACACTAAAAGAAATGAGGACCATTGGCTTTTTTTGATCTTTTTCTGTCAGGCACGTTGTGTAGGCAGCACTTCCATCATCTTTCTAGCACC
The DNA here is from genome assembly GCF_000710305.1 of Buceros rhinoceros silvestris. Taxonomy (NCBI): domain Eukaryota; kingdom Metazoa; phylum Chordata; class Aves; order Bucerotiformes; family Bucerotidae; genus Buceros; species Buceros rhinoceros. Next base: position 154,234 of record NW_010393518.1, on the reverse strand, counting down.
AGTATTATTGCTGAGTACTAGGGAGGCAGTGGACCTTAAGGATACTTATCAGCTTGAGGCATTCTAAGAGAGCAGCATTTCTACAGTGAAGGAAGTTCCATTCTTCCCAAGAGTATGTTCATTCATACCTGAGCAGGAA
>NW_010393518.1:153325-154017 GCF_000710305.1 Buceros rhinoceros silvestris | reverse complement strand
CCGTCCTTAGCATGAAGGAAGAAAGAGAAATGGGAATAGGGGGCAATCTCTGGCATTCAGTTAAGGAAGGAGAGGGGATGATACGTTGAGTTCCCCCTTTTCCTCTCCTCCCCGGATAGATTTCTGACAGTGCCCAGGTGTCTGAGACATTAAAGCCAATCTGTGCATCAAGTGTTGCCTACTATAACTCTCTTCAGTGGATATTGGTGGGATTGCAACATCCATACACTTGGGTCAGGATAGATGATAAATTTGATTTTTGTATGGAAAAGTTTAATAGCTTTATCTCTTTCATTACAGCAGGGAATAAAACCAAGAGTATCAAGGTATTTCATGCAAGTACAGCACACCTTATGGTGCTGAATGATGTGCAATGGAAGATCTAATAGCAGCCTTTTCCCGGGAAAACCACCTGAAAGTAACTTCATTTTAATCTAGGATAGCTGTGGCTGTGCTGCCAGTCCAGCTCTGCCCCACCATTCCCCACAGGTTTCTCTTCCTCCTCTTTCTTTTACAGTGTCCTGTGATTGCGGGTCCGCAGGGTGATTCCACTCAGCATAAGTGTGTGTGTATCTCTATGGGTAGATAGGTTTCATGTGCGTGAGCAGCTGAGATGTTTTCCATCTGGGAGGTGAGCTGAGTCACCCTTCAGCCGTGCGATGGGGCACAGGAGAGGAGGCGGGAGGGCATTC
>NW_010393518.1:151281-153239 GCF_000710305.1 Buceros rhinoceros silvestris | reverse complement strand
CATTCCTGGTGTGGGGAGAGACACCGTGGCTTCTGGCAGCTCCTCATGCAGCACAGGGTCTGGCATAATGTGAAACTGCAACATGAGTGGCTGTGGATTTGTGAAACCGCTGATGTGCCTCATTGTTTCTGTGGTTTTGTGCTGAAACAAAACTGGTTTTGTATGCCCTCCACAGCGTGCCATGACTGAAGCGTTTGTCTGCCCTTCCCTTAAGGCTGGGAGATTTGCCGTCTGAGACAGGACCGCACAACAGGGATCAGCCACAAGCAGGGTGTGACTTGCCCCTGTGGTTTCGGGTCTTGGGGAATGCTCTTTGCGGAGCTCTCTTTCTCTGGCAGCTTTCAGTGCTGTGCAGCTCATGGTACACTTACCCCGACCTTGTGGAAGGTAATGGGTTCCCATTGACATCAGTGGGCTTTGGCTCATGCTTCTAGTCATGGCGTTAAATGTATGGACAAGAGGCAGTTTCTGAACGGCTGTGACGCAGACGCTAGCAAAGCAAGCTCTGTACCCACCATGGAGGGGCCTTGCTCCTGACGTCTTGTGGCATTTTCTGAAGTTCTTGGTCGCAGCTCAAGTTTTTTTGAAAGGAGGCAGATTTCACCTAAGCAAATGTGTAGTTATGTGCCTTTAGGAAAGCTCTACTGAATAAATCCATTATACTGTTGTTCAATTCAATTTATTGTAGTCTTTAATATCTTGTTTTTAAATATGTTTTAGACAGGAAAGAAGCATACTTTTCTGTTTGGGATTGTTGAGGAGAAAGCAGTAGGGCTGAAGGCAAATCTGTTAGGCCACTCTGGGAAGGGTGGCAAAAAATCCCCCAGACTGCACTTTATTAAAAAGCTGGTGTTCTCAGTGAAGCTGCCTCTAGGAAATGCTATTATTTCATTTCAACATCGAGCTAAGAAGAATAACAAAATTTCTGTGCTGTTGTCTCAGGCTTTATATAGGTCAAAGGTTTATGTTCTGCTTGTGTTTTGATAAATCTTCCTTCCAGGCAAAAGGTGTAGAAACTTTTAATTAAAGCTTAAATTCTAGAGCAAGGAGTAAGTGTTGTGGGGAGGCGCACACACTTGGTCGTTGTGTAATTCCCAGGCAGAAAGGAAAGGTCTCCGTAAAGTCAGTATGCAGCTGAGGTTGTCGGTTAGACTGCTCGAGCACTCGTATGTACTTGGGTGGAAGATATTCCACGTGAACATCTGTCTCTGAGGAGTGTCTCTGCTGCTGCCTTGGTCCCAACACCCATGTTGTTTTCCTCAAAAAAATTTCCAGAATATGCCATCTTGAGGGCAACTGTTTTCCATAGGTATCCACTGAAAATTAATTGCTGGAAGACCTGGCATTAATCATTTTGAGGTGGCTTCTTGGCATTTTCTGGAGAAGCCAGGCACTACCTACTAACCATCCAACCCAGGAGCTGTTGAATAGCAGAGGCAGCCCCAGGAGGGGCAACACGGGAGCTGCGCTGTTTCTCCTCTGCTTTGGCATTGTTTAGAATGATAGAATCATAGAATCATTTAGGTTGGGCAAGACCTTTAAGATCATCGAGTCCAACCATTTGGGGCAACTGGTTTTCTAGTTCATAGCACCAGACAACACTGTTATTACAAGTGGAAGCAGAGCCATTCCTATAAGTATAAAAGGCATGACCATACCCTTATTTTGAGTCAATTAAAGTTGTGCTGAGCGGCGTGAGAGACAGGTCTCCTTTGTGAGGGGATCACAAATGCCTGGTGTTAGACAGACCCACTCCAGCACTCTGCCTTGCCTTACCCACAGACTCGTGCAGTGTGGGGCATCTCATCCTAAGCAGCTGCTTGATTAATGAGCAATTGGGGTTTCAGCTCCCGACACCATACACTTTGGAACAAAACCAGCTCAGGAGGGATTATCTGGTGGAGAAGTGAGCTGAAGTCATGTAGTCTCCCCATAAGGTTTGACTCTCCACTCAATGT
>NW_010393518.1:142853-151185 GCF_000710305.1 Buceros rhinoceros silvestris | reverse complement strand
GTAGGGAAAATTATGCTTGATTCAGGGCTCTAGGAATTGCTAGAATAAAAATTCTTCCTTCTCTTTCTTGAAAACTAACGATAGATAGTATTTTAATAACAGCAGAGAGAGCCTGAATATATAGACTAATTTGCAAGATGTATGTAAAGTGTATGTAACCTTCAAGTGACTTGATGGACACTGTCACTTGCTATATTCGTCAATCTAAGTGATAAAATCAAATGGCTGCAAGTGTATTTAAAAAATTGTTTTGGCTGCAGGGGAAATATTGGAGCAATGAGGACATTCTCACTAATGGAGATTAGAGAGGCCTTTTTGGCAGAAAGAAAAAGTAGTTTGCTTATAGCACCTGCATATACTTGCATGTCTGTGATCTAGTTTTTACAGCCTGTGGTGTCTATTCTCTCTTTGACATGTTTGTTTGCAAAATTCGTATGATGTTCTTCTGCAAGTTCTGCTGGGCGGAGAGGAAATACAGTGCCGAGTACAAACAGTTCCTTGTGAACGCTGCATTCCTACAGTGATCTGTCATTTAGAAAAAATGCAACTCAATAACCTATTTTTAGAACAGTTTCTGACAGTAGTAATTAAATATATTTTAAAAATCACAACATGTAATATTAAACCAACTCCTGCCATTATATTTACCATTTCAGGTGCATAGACCCCATTATGTTAAAGTGGTATTTACTCTTTATCTCACCAACTATCTATCTGGTCATCGAATCTTTCCGAGGAGAGGAGGGGAGGAGAGGGAAGAAGATACCAACCTTGCTTGCATCCATTTCCACTATATTTTAATAACATTGGTTCATCTGAGTCCTGGATGTAGATTTCTGTTTCTAACCCAATCTCAGTCTGTTCAGAGTAGGAGTTTGGTGGAAATTTTCAGGTTTGTTAGGTGGAAACCAGCTGGAAACCACAGTTAGGAAACAGTCCTATTCGATCCAGCAAAGATGCTGAGATTTAATTCAGGGGGTTCCTAGTGCTTCAGGAGTAGGGTGGGGGGGAGGGGGGAGTGAACTGCAAAATGTCATAATTTGCCCAGAACTGCTAAATAATCAGAGCAAACTTCTGATGAACAAGACAAAGTTTAAAAATTACTGTAGACATTTCAATTCTTCATAAACTGACTTTTTCAGTGGGGAGGGTAACCTGGGATGTCCTGCTAGGTGAACAAGTTATAATTATTAATCTGTGATGTTTTATCAATACTGTTTTTCATTGGTGTCATCTTATGTAAAAGCTTCTGATATGCATAAACCTAGTTTTAGGGCTTTGTCTACCTGGAGAAGCTGCTGCAAAAATATCAGTAAATCACTACAAAGTAGCTATTCTATACCAGTTCTCTGTGGAGATATTTCTAATGCTCTCTATGTTGTAAAATTGCACAGAGTGACAACGGTACCATCCGATCTTACTGTGCAGCAAGACTGTCATGGAGACTACCCAAAGACTGTGTGGGTCAATAAAATTGCTCTGATTTGAAACCACAGTAACTTGTAATGCTGACTCTGCAACGGGAGGGGGAAAAGTCTTTTACAGTAGATATTTTTTGAATGTAGTGGAATACCTGTTTCCTATAGAATAACTATCATTTCTTATGTTGATATTGGCTTAGGTAATTCTAGTTAGATTGTTTCATGAAAGCACATATCAGCATTACAGTTCTGGCTGAAATCCTCCTATTTTGAAATCCTTTGAGTCGCAGAGAGTCCTATGTATTAATTGGGCCTCATTACAGAAACAAAAAGAGATCTCAGTATGTCCTAAGGCTGCATAACAGTAATTTCCATCTGTTTAAAGACATGTGCCAAAGTTAGAGCTCTGTAGAAATTATTCATGTCCAACCTTCTGGGATGTTGGAAGAGCTCTGAAGGGAAGCTGCCACTGTCATGGACAATGAGCAGAATGGGCCTTGTTTAGAATTCTCAGACATTGTCCGTTTACCTGTGGCATCATATAAACAATGCTGACTGATAATACCCCCGCCTACAGGGTACACCTCTGCATGCTGGGAACTGCTCTGCTGTACTGTCGGAGGGGTAAGGCAGCTGTTCCAGTGTGATGGCTGACCTCTTGGCCAGCACGCAGGGCTTGGTCCAAGTCATTCAGCAATGCAAGCTAGAACATAAAGTAGAGCAAGAGTATCTGTGTTAAACTGTAAAGGCTTTGTATTTTCGGGATGTACCAAATATACTAAGCAAGTGGTTCTGACTAGTGATGGCTAATCCCTTTCATTGATACCCCTTGATACCTTTCATTGATGCCCATGAATGTGTGGAAGCTGAGTGTATGGCTGTCAACCAAGCAGGGTGGAGTTGCTCATCTGAATTGCTAAGATTGTAGCTGGAATCAAGGAGACACGGAGCAGGCACCAGCAGTGCTGGTCAGTGTTCACTGAAGTTTCTTGATCCTTAGCAGGTATAATGAGACAGTTAACTGGCCTGGGCCCTAGCCCTTCTTTTGATCAAAAAGAAAGCAAAAGGGACACTTTTGGTACTTCTGGTGGTCGCACAGCAGTGTCATGCAGAGATAACTGAACTGGTTCTGAACCTGTGCGCCGGGCTGGGGCAGGACTGTAACCACGCTGCCAGGTGGGCTCTGCTGAGGGTTCTTCCTGTGTTGTGCTCACGCAGGGAAGCTAATGTGACCAAGATGGTTCCCAGAACCTAAGGAACTTATCCAAAGCTCCTTCAAACATTTCTGCAAGTCATTGCACTGCACTCTGTGAGTATCACCCGGCCCAATCTTCTGCTCTGCCCTGAACTTTCCAGAGTCACCTATGTTGGCACAAAGAGAATGGAAACTTCAGCTACATTGACTTGCTAGTATGCTACAGGACTCTATCATGTTTAATTCCAGATGAATCAAAATTTATCACTGATTTACTGTTGTGTTAGTCATGTTTGTGTTTATACTAATTTTACTGAGCCAAATTTGGATCGTGGGATTAAAGTAAACAGTGAATCACATATATGTAGGGACCTGTTGAAGGATTTGAGAAAAATTCCATGTAAAATCTGAAACAAAAGTTGGACAGTTATTTTATTTAGATCTAATTCACATGGAAGCCAGCAGCATCTGATTTAATTTCTCTATTGTGGTTTTTTCTTCTAACCACGGATTCCCATTAAAACAGCTCTTTTACATCAAAATCATTCAGTCATTTTATTTTAACGCGTGGCATTAAGTAAGTTGGGTGGCAAATTGCCTTCTCAAACAGATTGACTTGTTTTACCTGTGGGGAAGAAACAGCTGAACAGCTACGAGGGAAATCTGCCAGTTCAGAAAATTTATTGTAATTTACATAGCAGAGCCGGAATTGTTTGTTTTTGAATGCTAGTTTGCTTTTGATGCTTTTAATCTAACTAAAGTCTTTATCATTCCATTTGAAATTAGCCTCAGGGGTTGAGGCTATCACTGAAACTTGCAAAAGTAATTGATACTTATTCTGTGTTGTTCACTCTGTTTATATGATTACAAGATGAGTTTTCTTCTCTTTATAGCATGCAATAAGATCTCCAGTACTGTAGTAGGGAAGGCAGTGCGATAAACCAGGACAGCTTTTGTCTGATATAGCTGCCCTTTGCTACCCAGACAAACAGAATGGGGGGGTCTTTTCTTGCAGGGAGACTAAGAATCCTTTCTCCTCACAAAACCAATTTCAGGCTGTTTCATCATCCTTTTTGCAAAGACACACTTCAGTCTGTTCCCTGGAAAGTGCCTAGCTAGCTGTTACGAGCTGTTACATTTCACAGATTTAAAGTAATCATAGAATATTGTTGAAATCCCAGTGTGTGTACAGTGTGTTTCTGCTTTCTACAAGAAACCAAGATTTTTCAAGAGGACAGCAGAGAGAGGCCTAAGGACTTGAACCGAAGTACTTTTCGGTAAGACTTCATGGTATTTTCCTGGGCTCCACTGACAGTATTGAGAGCAGTAATTCCTAGACTTTAGTTAGTTAGTGGCTCCACTTGGGTTTTAAGGTAGCAGATTACCCCCAAGTATTTTACCTCTGACATGGATCAACTCTCTGTGGATCTTAGGGGTGTTAAGAGTCCAGAATACTGGCAATGCGTTTCCGATAGACTCATCTTGATAATGGTCACTCGGTAAAATGGTTTGCTTTTACTAACTTATATCGTGTGTCACAATATGGAATTCTATGGCATTAAAACAAGGCATGTTGTCGCAGCTCTTGTTTATAGTCATGTGCTGGTAGTGGTTCCTCCCTGCCCTGCTTTGAAGATGGGATTGAAAGACCCAAAGAGAACTTGAAACGATACTAATGTATCTCAAACAATTTTGGTACTGTTGTTTTCTTACAGCCTTTGGGAAAGCATGGTGCTGAGTGATGATTTTGGTCTCTCTCTGTTTGGCTATGCATGTCCTGGTGTCGTTGGCACCTGTGGTGACACTGATGTATTGTTTTCACAGGCGTCGTATTGGCCAGTGACCAGAGCTACTTGTGGGTACTTATTAACTCATGCGTGTGTGCTTTAGCAAATAGAGTAGATGATAGGACTGCTCAGGTTGTTACTAGATCCTCTTCAAGGGATCGATGAAACACGTGAAGGTAGATAGCCAGGAAGGTTTGTTCCCTCCTCAAGATCTCTCTGTGGCAGGGGCAGGAATGGGCCTTTTTGTGCAGTTTCCCTATTCTGGCAAAGGTATAAATAAGATTAGGTTCACCCCTCAAAAAGAGCTTCATATGATAAGCACAAGAGGAACAAGGAGTAGAAGCCTGGCAAGGCAGAATGTAGCCTGCCCGAGTCAGTTCATTCCTTATTTTTCCTCCACAAGCAGCAATACATAGGGAAAAAGGAGAGACACATTATTATTTGGAGTGAAATGTTAGAGATGGGTTTACAAATGGCTGCTAGGCAGATGGCTGTTTTTGATCTTTGTGGTATCCCTGTGAGAACTCCTTTTTAATATTGCCTTATCACATTCGGTGTTAGGAGTGCCTGTGCTCATTAGTTCAATGGAACTACTTGGAGCTGCTTGTTGTATTGTGGATTTGCATAATATGTTTAAAGGCAATTTAAATAAAATTTAATTCCAATTTATGTAATCTTCTCTGATGAATTTTTTCTCCTAAGAAGTTGATGTGCTGTTACCTCTGTGCCACACAGTGTAAGGCTAAAGCTTCCGGCCAGATTCTTATCTCCATCTGGTGCATGCACATGGGAGGACAGTTTATAAAGCCATCTGAAATAAATAAATTTTATTCCTTATTTGCTCTGTTGGATCTGATTACCGTCTCCTGTAGCCAAGCAGGAGCTATGAAATCCTGCAGTGCTTGCTCTCACTTTGGGAATATGACACTTCCTTTGGTATGCAAAGGTGTCAGAACAGAGCAGGACAAGGTTAAGCATCAGGTCGAGAGCGCAAGGCTGTAGAGCCATCAGTCTCTGGGCGAGAATATCTGCTCTGACATGTACAAAAATGTAACTGATTCCTCCAATCCAACGGCCAGTTCATTGATTAAAAGGGCAAATGGGCTTTCATCCAGGAGTGCTGCAGAAAACAAACAGCTAGGCTAAAAAACAAGACTACTGAACCGTCTGAAAGAGCATGGAGCCATCACAGCTGCTGCAGAACCTGTCACGACTTGGCTGCCAAGAAGCCAGATGCTTGCATCAGAGGAATGTGTGTTTCACAAGGCGATACCTCTGCTTTCTGACACACAGCGACATGTCCGAAGAAGCTGGAGGAGTGCGCAAATTAGCCTCCCCATTAGGTGCCAACCATACTGGAACACTGACACCTGTAGAAATACACATTTTCAGCAGAAATAGATTATGGAAATAACCTTCTCCTCTTAATAGAGACCGCTTTCAACAACCAGCGGGGGACCACTCTCCATATGTGAAGTTAAACACTGCATAACTGATTTAATGGTTGGATCTGTTGGAATCTGAATTTGCGGAGACTTACCCGTGTGATTAAGGATATGCAAAAGCCCTTGAGCGCACGTTGGTTTTGGGCCTGCTCCAGAATCCACTAATGCCATTGATTTCAATTAACTCCGGATAAGGTCACTGGCGGCTGAATCAATTGCTGGATTCCAGGAACAACAGGAAAGGCAAAAAAGGAATAATGGCTTAACCCATGGAATTAATGAGAGCCACTTCTATGTACTTATATTTAGTAGTCACACTTAAAATTTCTGAGTTCTTTTTTCAGTAAAAAGTCCAGCTTCTGCCTACATTTTCCAGTTCCAAGTGGCAACACTCAAACTTCGCTTAATATCATGGTTTACAATGAGGCTATTTATAGTGAAAGCCAATGTCCTATAAATATGTCCCATCAATTTTCTCCGATGAATGCTTTTCATAGAATTCTACTGAAGCAAAAATTATGGAACAGAAAAAGATTTAGAAATCGATTGCAAATCATTGCTATGGCTGGAAAAATTGTATATGCTCATTTTAGTTCTCAGGTCATCTGAAAAGGTTAGATAGAACATGTCATTTTAGCCACTCTTATGTGTCAGAATAGGGTGACAAGGCTTCATTCTGACACTTAAGGACAGTATTTTCCATAGTGTAGGATGTGTTAGAGTAAATGTTTCTATATAAATGTCCTCTTCCAGGAGGTGGAATATAATCTTTTTAGCTGCTGGACTGGCAGATACCAGGAAGCATGCAGACCATGACAGAAGGCTGTCCAGGAGCTCTTAGAGGGGGGAGCACGGCGGTGCCAGGCATCGAGCACAGCTGGAACGGACAAACCAGACTGATAATATCCAAAGACCCCGTACGTAGCAGAACGGCCAATCGGAAAGCAGCTATTGTCGCTGTGTGTTACTTGCTGCTTTCTCTGAAGCTTAAATTCACAAATGTGACAGAGGAGAGAACTATTGTTTGTTCCAGCGGTAAAACCTGCCTCTGCTAAAGACCTTTCCCCTACTCTTGACATGCAAGGGAGGTAAAAAGCTTTGAAAAATCACCTAGTAAGGTTAAGAACCAAACTATCCCTGTGATCAAAAGCTTACCAGCCTGATCAAACCACTTCAGCTGAAGGCTCTCTTTTGACAGTGAGTATCTGAGGAGATTCATACACTGCCTCCACATGCTTCCTTTTATTTTTCTGCACATATTTTCAGTGGTTTCTGTTGTTTATCCTCTCTGCCAGCTACCCGAGGCTTAGAAAACTGTTTACTGTGCTGTCTTGTGATGACACAACATGCTTGTAGGTATTTGTTTGGTGAGACATACTTAGCTGTGTTGGTAAAAGTGGGAATAATATTAATTTTTAAAGAGCATTTTGCTCTTCAGTATCCTGCTGTCATTTGGGAGAAATTTCTATGATATTTTAGGAACCAGCTCAAGACTTCCAACCACGTGCAACTCCAAGGAGGGCAAATTCTGCAGCCTGCAATTTATTTTACTGTTTTTTAAATTGGCCGTCTAATGATCTGAGTATTTACTGTGGGATATAACAGTTTAGGATTATATTTTTATATTGTATCATGTTGTATTATATTGTATTGTATTACAATCCATTGGTGTTTGAAGTCCTGCAATTTAGTCCTTCTGGACTAATCTGCTCTTCAGTCTGTCAGCTTGTCTGTCCTTGCCCCAGGAGGAGTATCAGCGGGTAAAACAAGGCGTTTATGAGGCCCGCAGTCTCGCCTTCTGAAGCTGTGCTGAATCAGACAGGACTGACAGCACGGTTAGACATCCCCCAGGAGAAATACTCTGAGCTCTTACCACTTCCTGATCATCTCACGCCACAGCTTTTTGGGTCCATAACGAGAGAGTGGACCTGGAGGTACCAGGGTCGAGCCATGCTCTGCTCTTGTCCTGGTAAGAAGTGAATATGCAGACGGGCCATGTGCAACTGCAGGACTTTTCAGTGCTTCAGGAGAAGCGTTGTGCAGTTTAGATGACTCAATACCATTCACTTAGTACATTGCTGAGAAGATCAGACCTTTGTTTTGGCCTCTTCAAGAGAAGGAATTTTCTAAGTTAACAAAAGAAAAATCAAATGTGACAGCAAACCTGAAGATAGTATGGATTTTGTGTTAGTATGAGACATGGTGTCTTTAACAGATCCTGGCTATACTGCGGTAGGTTAATTGACAAGCTTTACTAATATCTACGTGTAATTAGATCAGTTCATTATGTCTCATTTTACCTGTTTGCCCATTGAAAATGAGGCAGTGTGAAGCTGAGCTATTTCCTCAGATGCACAATTCAGTTCAGCACATCATTCTAGGAGCCACTACTGCAGCTCATGGCTTCAGCTACTTATCTTTTCACTCGACCTGTAGCTAGGCAAGGACTGAATTCTGTGGTGAATTTTGTTCTAACAACAGCCC
>NW_010393518.1:140457-142775 GCF_000710305.1 Buceros rhinoceros silvestris | reverse complement strand
AACACCAGCCACAGCTTTCCTGCCAAAAATAAGCTGTATGTGCACAGCCAGTAGCTGTATCTTATGATGACTTAGAATAGAAATTAGATGGATAAATGCACTGACAGGGTGAACTAATGGCCACTCCCTTAATAAGGGATGTAATTTGAAGAATGCAGAATCTGTTTGTCCACCCGCATGGGAATTCTCCTCTTGCGAAGAATAACTTGCTGGTTAAACTCACAAATCTCAATGCTTGTTTCTTTGCACATTGAATTTTACAAGACCTACCAGTTTTGAAAAGGATTGAGATAGAACTTGCTTTGATGGAAGTCCCCCCAAAATTGCTTTCAGGTAATTGAAGTCACTGCCTGTGCAGTGCTGCCTGGCCAGAGAGATGTGAGCAGTGTGTCTGCTGCCCTGATCCTGCTCACCTCTGTGTGCTTAGCTCGAAAATGCAACATTCTCTAGAAAGTTTAGGAAGTGCTGAGTTTTGACAATAATAACAATACAGATTCTTCCTGGGAACAGGTTACAATTTTTTTTAAGGCTCCTCCGTTTTTATTTCATTAAAGATTTGTCTTTTTTGATTAAATCAGTGGTTTCCTTATTTTACGAGTCTATACAGTCTTCCTTTCTTCTACATATGTGGGTCTGCTTTAGTGGCATGGAACAAGCCAGTTTTGTTATCAAGATTGCTGGAATGTAACCTTGTTTTGTAGTTATTTAATGTTCATAAACACTGCTAGTGGCTGGTGAAAAAATGAATCTTATCCTTGGTCTGAGGAAGCAGACTGTAAATCAGCATCAGGTTAAAACAAAATCTAACTCTTCTGCTCATCTTGTGGATGGGCTTGTTGCTGCTGAAAGGAGCTGAAGTCTTAAGGAGCTGCATATGTATGGCCGTGTTCACGTTGGCTTAAATCAAATAGCTGCACTACAGCACTTGTGAAGCTGGGACTAAAGCTCTATGTGTTGAAATTCATGCTATTGAATATTAGATGTTAGTACTTCTTAGTCCCATAGCACACCTCGTTTTCAAAGTATTTTGAAGATTCCCTCGATCAAACTAGCAAGCTCTTAATGAGCAAGATAAAGAACCCTGCTGACTGCAATGGAAGGGAACGCAACACAGTATGTTTGAGGCAGGGCGGTAAATACAACTCATAGTTACACCGAGTGGTGTTTCTTGAGTGCTGCAGGCTGATTAGCCACAGGGATAAATGAAGGGGGATTTATAACAGATCTCCTTCAAAAGCACAAACTTATGTTTTAGAGGCAGCAAGTGGCAGAGGCAGTGACTGCCTATGTGAGCAGTTTGAGTGAGCTCAGCAGCTCTACATCAGCAGGGTATTGCTGCCACTCAGGGCAAGCATCGAGAAAATTCGGTATAAGGCCAAGCAATTTTTTTTTAAATGACACTGTTGCAGGCAAAAGCAAGATCTTCAGCTAGTGCTGGGTGCTGTGGTTCAGGGCTGTTGTTGCATCTAGCTCGATTTCCTCCAGCTGAGATTCTTCCCCAAGGTTGGTTTGCTCTCTATAAGTATTGACAGAATGGGGGTTGAAACTCTCCTGCATTGCAATTAGAAATGTAGTAAAAACTTGGCTTTGGCTCATCACTGAGCTCAAGTTTTGGTTGTTTTATTGTTTGTGGAACATGCCGTCTAGGGTGTTGAGGTGTGAGTGGCCAGGTGTTTCCCAGTGTTGAAGCTCTTCATGTGGAAGCGTGCACAGATAGCAGTGCTCAGTCTATCACAGCCCTCGGTGGTGCTTATCCAGTGTTTGAAGTTCTGACTTGAAAGGACTGACTTCTGAGAAATCAAGGCACAGAGTCCAGCCCTTCTCTTTCAGCAGCAGCTCTTAATGACAGAGGACAGATACAGATTAGGAGCTGATCGAGTTCTCAAGTGAGTACCCTGTGCCTCGCTGGGAACTGAGTGCGTGTTTCAGCTCCAAAGCACTGCTCAGTCTTGGACCTCCACCTCTGAGCAGGAAAGGTCTGTATGTATGTCCTGAGCACCTAGTGAATAACTATATTTCATGCTGTTTCTTGATTTCTTATATTTTTGTCTTTGGAAAGTAAGAGAGTTTTCTTCAAAACACTTTGTAATTGAAATTGAGCTGTCTTGAATCTTGCAAAGATCATAGTTTGTAATTTAAAATTAGGAATGAGTTGAAACTTTCATTTCAATTTACTAAAGTGCTCTGCTCTGTATCCATGCAGATCTGCACCCCTAGTTACATATTTCTAAAAAAAAAAAAAGAAAAAGGAGAATTCAGGGGTGAATTCTGAAAAAAGGCACCGCTGGCATTTTTAATTTTTCTTTTTCTCCCCACAC
>NW_010393518.1:138743-140378 GCF_000710305.1 Buceros rhinoceros silvestris | reverse complement strand
CTCTTTCCATGTTGAAGCTGTTTAAGTTGATCTTACTTTTCTGCTTTCCTTGCCAACACTGCTTATTCATTCTGAGAAAACATCAGCAGGGTAAACAGAAGTATCCGTATGTGTAGCACTGCAACTCCTACTAAGATGCAAATTGTGCTGCAGGGAGGATAGTTTGTGCTTTTCTTTCCCCTTCGCTTTTCTTTTTTGACAGTCGGTTAATAAAGACTCAACAATAAGCAGCTGCCTGTGATGTCATTTGGGACTTTGTCCACAGAGCTTGTATTTACAAGTACTGAGCAACTACATAGCAGCAGCAAGCCCAGCTATCAGCAAACTTCATGTCTGCTGTTACTGGAGGACTTCAGGAGCGCTGTGGATGGTGTAGAAAGCTAACTCTGTTCTTCTAACCACAGACTTTTAAAGCTTGGTAAATAAACACTGGATAAACTCAAGAGAATTTCTGGACTGCAGAGACTTCTTACGGTTCTGAGTTCTCCAGGGCTGGCATGTTTTGACTGAACTGCTGCAAGTAAGACTTTTGCTGTTTCGGTGTTTTTATCGTCTCTGTAAAGCTTATTTTCTCTAGGAGTGTGTCAGCATTGCTGTTTGTAGTTTTGCTTTAATTAAAAGAGCAGCAAGTATGTAGTTGTTAGAAGTAATTACAGCCAGGCATCTGAGTGTGGTTCAGCAACAGAGTAAAGGACAAATGAAAAGTTGATTCTGGCTTTTGTTTGTATGAGATTATACTGAAGTGGCTCTCTTTAAGTGATGAAACTCGAAGATTTTTAAAATCTCATGAATACTGCCACTAACTGAACAGAAACTAGTCTGTCTTGGGATTGTTCTTTTATAATTTCATGGGGGTTTTTGAATACTCAAAATTAATTTGAATTTTGAATATTATTTCCTTGTAGTTTTTAGTACAGTTTTCTTTAAAAATTGTTTTGCTTCTTAGGCAGGCATTGGTTTAAAGCAGAACTTGACTAATTTTACTTTCAGCCCTCATTCAGGTTCTGGAGGTGTGTAAGTTTGAAAGAAAGAATCACAAAGTGCTTTGAAATCTGACACCTTTTGGATAAAACAAGTTATCAATTGTATGAGAAACAGTAAATCTTGTTTTGTTTTGAGTGTATATGTTAGAAATCCACAAATCCTGAAACATCAGAGCAGAAACACTAATACACCAGTAACTGCTGTGGAAAAAAACCCGTTTCTGTGCTGCCTGCTGTTCGTGGGACAGAACTATGTTTCTGACCACCGATTAACTCATTTTCAGGACAAGTAGCTGTGATTGTCATGGAATTATTCTCATCTTACAGAGAGGGAAACTGGCCCATAGATGTGATTTATCGAAACTTAGTTTACCTACTTCAAAAGTTGGTAACAAGCCCCAGGTCTCCTGCTTCTCATTTCAATCCCTCACCAGAAGCCCATTCTAAATTACTGCAATTTCAGTTGTAGTGGCTTTTCCAGGGAGTAACCTGATCACAGGGCTGTATGTGAGGAACTCTTTTATTACTGTTTACCTCTATTTAATGATCTTTCTTTGTGGAGACAAAGCACATTTCTGAAGAATGAAATCAGAAAACTGTGACTGGCAAGGATGTAAGGGTCAGTACAAATCGATCAAATAATAAGAATTGG
>NW_010393518.1:138118-138625 GCF_000710305.1 Buceros rhinoceros silvestris | reverse complement strand
ATGCCTGCTGCATTACTAGCGCTGTCGATTTTGTTTTCCTTTTCTTGCTACTGACTTTGTTTACAAGGCCTCTTAGTCCTGCACAGCAACAGATTTTTGGGGGTTCCTATTAACATTTGGGTGGCTACAACTGCAGATGCCCCACTCAAGTGACCCTATTTCTACAGCAAATCAAAACCTGTCTGCCTCTTCCTTTGATGTTATAATGTGGCTTGGCATGTCAAGATACTGTGCAATTTAGGAGCTGTTGTTCTGTCTTTGGAATTGAAGCATATTCTCCTGGGGGAAAAAAAAAAGCCCTAAATTTAGCTCCACATTGACGCCATGCAAATGGCAAAGGATTCTGGGGCTTTAAATACGTGCTTAAATAAGAGCACAGAGTTTTATTCTTTAGGTATTCATCCTCCGTCTTCAGAAATAGTATAAACAAAAAGTTTACATATTCTTTAAAAGAGTTTTTTGTAGCTCTGAACCTTCCGCTGAATACAAGACTGAAGAACAGAGAAT
>NW_010393518.1:114450-137977 GCF_000710305.1 Buceros rhinoceros silvestris | reverse complement strand
TGGGTTTAAGGTGGGGTGGTTTGATCCCTACCACAGTGACTCCTGTGGGCCACTATTTCCTTCCCTCTATCACCTTGTGGCCAATCATGATGATCTACTGCTGTGAACCGATCAGGGTATTTACACGTGAGATATATTCAGGTAACATGTTGGCAAATACCTGCAAAATCTTCAAAATAATTAGAACAAAGTGAGCTTAAAAAAATGCTCAGGTCGCACTTCTCTATCTCACTTAAGTGCAAGCGCTAATCTTACAAATCTGAATTTTACTGCTTTTTAAGAAAACTTCCTGAACTTCTCTGCTGTTGTTCTTGTGCATGAGTTGTGTATGAGTGTTTAGAGGCTCAGATTTAAACAAGTGGAAATCCTGCCCCTGTAAATGTAAATAGTAGAGTACAATTCCACTTGAGTCAAGAGCAAATCTTCAGCTAATTACCTTAAGAGCAGAAGCAGACTCTCAAAACCTGATGAGCCTGGGGGCATTTGATTTTCATTTTTCTCACTTACATTTCCCTTCTCACATTTACGTTTTCTTTCTTTTATTTCAATGTAGCAAATTAGGATATAGAGTAAACTCGCTTTTCAGCACAGCGATCCTCTGGCTGAATTTTCCCTGGATCTGAGAAATCTGCCCAAGGATACCACATATAATCTGATAGCATTCTGGGATGGCTTTAAAGGGGACAATTGCCAGCAGAATGTCAATTCTTTGGGCTTTCTTGCCATCTGAAAAGAAACGGAATAAGTGCAGACTCCAGCCTGTCATCATGTGACAAGTGGGACTGAGGTTGGGATAAAAGCCACAGAACAAAGGTGCCAAAGGGAAGCACAGTTGGCTGAGGAGCTTAGCACGGCGCAGCCAGGGCCAAATGCAGCATGATGCTCGGCAGCTTCCGTGTGGTTCTGCACGTGTTCAGCTCCTGGCAGGATTGGAGTGATGCTTCGGAAAAATCCATGCCAAAGCTGCCAGAATGGCTTCAGAAGTTACAGCATCTAACAGGCAGTTTTATTACTAAAACAGGTAAATGTACAATGTAAATAGAACATGAACCATTAACACTTGTAATACTCCGTACTGCCTAATGATTCCGCTCATGTAGCATGCAGAAACCTGAATTACATTAGGTATTCCCTGCTGGTTACATAAATTAGTCATGCTGTTTGGGGGATGAGAAGTTAGATAGCTATTATGTGAAAAATACTTGGAAATCTTTTATGATCCTGTTGACTGGCATTGAGGTGAATCACACAAACGTGGTGTGTACAGCAGCAGTGGCCTCTGGAAAATGGCAGTAACGGTGTCTATGGGCTATGAATGATGAGGGCCCTGAGAAGCAGGTTGGATTTATAAAGCAGTGGATAAAAATTATGTTGCTGAATAATGGTCTATTAGTACTGACACACAGCAAGAACAAATGCTACTGTTAAACTGCCTGTTTGATAAGCTTTCCACAGGACAACACTTTGTTTTCCAGAGCCAAACCAGCCTCGGATAGCGTGTGCACACAATGGGTCTGTGCAGACTCCAATGCGTGTCACAAATTATTTTCTTTGACAGCGCTAATTGATTATTATAATTTGTCATTATCTGAATTGTTAAATTCAACAGTTTACCGTATCCTTTTGTTTCTTTGTTGCTCAGACATAATACAGATAGGAAGAGTTAATTACTGCGTGCAACAACAGAGACGAATTTCATTGTCTGCTTCACTTCGATTGAAGCTGTGTTGAATCACCACTGTGGATTTTCAGTAATGGTGGTGAAAAGAAGGAGGCAGGAATTCTTTTTCAGTGAAGTTGCTTTTTGGTGGTAGTAAGCATTCGTTTTGTGAATAGTATTCTTTCTGCAGCTGGACTCTGTCGTGCTTGCTTCACCTATACTAAGTATTACCTAATTGTGCAAACTGAAATAACATGTGTGCATTGATCCTGTGGGGAATCAGTGTCACTCCTCGAGCAATATAGCACAACCTGACGCGAGTAAGAGGATTGCATTTGCTTCTAAAATTACTTACTCCACTAGATATGAGCACTTGGGTTTTTTCTTCAGTGCTCTGGTGATGTTCAGAGCTGCAGCTGCTGGATGAAAGGAAGTAGTGCTCAAGGTGCAGGAGCTCTAGAGAGATTAAGCAATTGCTCAATTTATGCAGTTTCCTAAAGCTCCAATCTATACTGCTGTCTTCTAAGATTTGGTGTAACTTTGCTGTAAAATGTAGGATCTTTTCAGCTGCTCTGAAATGATCTTAGAACATGTTCATAGAGATAAGATTTTTGGGGGGTTATTTTGCCAGTAGAGGGCTGTGTTAAACTGGATAAAATAACTCCCTCTTGGTCACAAATTTTCAGTGAGTAACAGCTTAAATCATATGGTTGTTTTCAAGGGCAAAATGAGTAAATAATTGGATTTTTTTAGAAGCTACCAAATGATTATTTATTTGAAATCAGAATCATATCACTTTTACAGTACAATACAGTTCTGTGTCAGTCCAATTAGACTGAATTCTGGTCTTTGAAATACATCATATGTACCTATTTAGGATAAACAGCTCAAGGTTGATACATACAGCCCTAATAAGTCATTAAGCTGACGTGATATACAGCAGCAGCATGTGCTTTTGCTATAATGACACAAATGAGAAAAGAATTGTTTTTCAGAGGTACAATCACGTTTGTTTTTCATGTGGCCTCTAAACTAGCAGTCATTATTCAGGCTGTAGTGCTGCGGGAGTTGACCTTTGGCTAAATATTTTGTTATCCTCAATCTTTTATACAGGCCTTCTGTGAACCCTGCACAGCTCTCATTTTGCTGATTGCATTTAAAGTCATTTATTGCACAGTGTTTGCCCTTCTAGCAGATGTTAAAGGATTTCCTGCCTCCCCCCTTAAAGGCTACTCCTCCGCAGCATCTAATTATAACCTACACAAAAGATTAACAGATGTTATAATTGTCTTTACTCATTGATTAAATAGTTTCTGCATGATTTGCTCTCTTCCCCTCATTGCTGATTTGTGAGGTCTTTCTGGATGAGTCTTGTGCATCCGCAATTTGTTAACGGTGGCTGTCTTCAGTTTTTAACTTTCCAGGTTTGTGGCTCAGTCTGTGCAGGTTATAGATGTTCTTCTAGACAATGGAACACAAACGTGTTACAAATGGGTGTGTGAATACTTGCTTTGATTCCACACATTCCTGATTTTCCTCTCCCTTTTAACCATTCCATCTGAAACGGATGTAAAAAGCAGACCATTTTTAATGCATATAAATTGGAGACTGGTAGGGTAAATGCTGGGATCTGCTTAGCAGCAGTTTCGTCCTTATATTTCAGCTTCCACTTGCAGAGGAAATTAGTGACTGAGAAAAACATTTTACAAAGAAAACTCTTAGTAGAAGAAAGTTTCTAGTAGGACCATCAGAAAACAGGATTTTCCTGGGTGTTTTTGTCTGGTTCTTTTCCCTTCTCACTTTCTCACGAAAGTAAGGTTACTCTATTCTTCAGCTAACTAATCTCTTCTCTGTTGCGTTCCTGCATTGAGATGAGGGCTCTTTTCTCAGGTGAATCCATAGTCCATCTCCTACCACACAACAGTGCCAAGCTCGGTGGCTCTTGGTTATCTTGGAAGTCTTTTAGCATCTTGAACTAGGTCAGGCCAAACAGTGTTTCTTTTCAGAGAAACACTGCACGTGTATCTTTGCTGCTGGGGGTTTACTTGTTCTTAAATGTCCCTCCCTGTTGTCTGGATTTCATGTAATGTTTTCCTTACATCTTCCATTGACACAGATGGGAATCATTGGCAAGTCCACGAAGATTTCCATGATAGTCTCTGAACATCCCACAGTTCTACGAAGCTGCATCTGTTGTAAAGTCTCAGCCTGAAGCACTCTGCCTTGCTTAGCTCAGAATTAGTATAAGAAAAAAGCAAAGTCAATGGAGAGCATTTTCTCACACGTTCTCTGACAAAAACCTCTGAATGGGTTAAAGAAGAGAAACAGATTAAAGGCTCGAGGCTTGAATTACAGGCTTAGTTATTCAAAAGCCATAAAATATTGTGCTGTTCCCCCTGCCCATCCTCCAAAACAACTGTAAAACTGTTGCCTTGATTCCTAGTCAGAGAAACCTCCTCATGTTGAGATTGGGCATGCCGATTCTCTATTTTTGGCTACCAAAAATGCTTGGGTTCTGCGTGGATGTCTGGGAATATCATGTCAGTGCAGATTCATGGCTCTGTGGGACATCTAGTCTCTTACAGTGAACACCATACATAGTGCTGGCTGAGATATTTTGCAATATGACCTAGAGGGCTCTAGGTTTTTATCAGTTTTTAAAGTTGATCTTCTACTTG
This sequence comes from Buceros rhinoceros silvestris, assembly GCF_000710305.1. Taxonomy (NCBI): domain Eukaryota; kingdom Metazoa; phylum Chordata; class Aves; order Bucerotiformes; family Bucerotidae; genus Buceros; species Buceros rhinoceros. The sequence goes on along the minus strand of NW_010393518.1, from coordinate 133,639 downwards.
TAATTCATGAGTTTCATTAGCCTGAATAATAATCTTTGCAGTGCACAAAAGTATTTGTCCTGGGATTTGAAACTGCTCTGGAAACAGAGGTACTTTGTTTGTGGGATTAACAAAGAACACTGTATCCTCCTTGTTTTTCACTGACATCTCAGTGTTCCTGAATACTTTCTATTTATGAGCTGGGGGGGAGCAGATTATAGGTTTGTAATAAGAAAATTCCAGGGTGCCTATTGTGCTTGTGAAGTGTATTTTAATTATATAGACACCTGTCCACTACCAACTTGTAATATTTCATGGAGGTCACTGAACAGCCAGCTGATGGAAATGACTTTTATTCAATACCAACCTGGTCTGAGGTTGAAACACTGATCCAGAGGTAAAATCCAAATTACCAATAATGAGATCTATTGAATCCTCGTATTATGCTGGTGGTAAAACGCCGAGGTGCTCTTTGCAGTTACAGATGAGAAATATTTAGAAATTACTAAAAGTTCAGCTAAATCATTAAGGATTTCTAACATCTGCTAGAAGCTGCTACCGAAGGAAGGTATTGAAGTGAAACCTGGTCTAGCATTGCAGTAAACATCTCTCTGTAATGTCACTGGCTGTTAGCTCTAACATTTGAGACTAAGATCTTCATCTTTATTATGAGATTGCACAAGTAAATGAAAGACAGCACCAAATGAACTGAAGAGAAGAAAAAACAGTAGCACAATCCACAAAGTCTCGGCCTGGCTATTCTCCTTGTCTCTCTACTTGAGAATCTCTACACTTGTCTGGTATTTAATTATGTGCCTTTCCTAAAACTAATAACTTCCTTCCCTTAAGCTGCAATTCTGTCATGGTGTTATTGATTGGGAATACATCACGATGTTCATAGGAAACCATTTCTGTCATTTATATTTACCAATCTTTAATCAAGTGAATTGCTTTTCTTCTCGATTACCACAAAAATCTCCTGTTGCAAAAAGCTTTAAACAGACACTGATAAGAATTTATCGACTAGATGATAGTTTTCAGCACAGCCCTGAGAAGGGAATGGTTCATAAGGTACACAGCCATGGGCTGCATGACAGCGCAGAGGCAGGCGTATTCCACAAACCCTAGGCAATGTTTTCCTTGCTCCTGGCAGGCAGCTAATCTTTCTGTCTGCCTAGTGGAGCACTAAAGTCTGGCTCTCAGCCACTAGCTATTGTCTGTTGTGGAAGCAAGTTAGTCTTGACTTGTTTTACGTATTCCTTTTTACCTGAACTCCAGGTTTGGATCCCGTGCTTTACAAGGGCATTCTGAGCATGGGTACATAGGTCAAGAGCTTATAACTCCAGGAAGCGTATTTGAGCTCCCCCACTGAGGTCTGTTACTTAACCAGCAGCAATAGATGGCTAGAACCTCTTGGCTTCCATCATACTCAGCGGAGATGGGGTGGCTCACGCAGGCATGAGGCAAAGCAAAGGTTAAGATTTAACTCAAAGGTTTCTTACCCAAGATAGGAAGACATCTTCTTATGGGTTTAGAAAACACCCTTGGGCAAGAAGTCCCATGAAGAACCCCACTTGCCTTTCTTCTTTCTTTCCTCTTCCTTTTTCTGGAGTCCTATTCAGAGGTTCTCTTCTCTTCTCTCTGGTAGCTAAGGTAACATCACTGGATCACCGAAGGTGAACAGCACTAAAGGCTGCAGCTTAAGACCCTCAACAGAAAAAAAAAAAAGAGGGGCCTGTTCTAAATACTTTTTTTAAAAATGCTGCTTTAATGCTTACTGGTTTACTCTGCAGGGGAGCCGAGTTCAAATCTTGAGGGAGTTGAGGATATCTGGCTTGCTGCCTGCATAGCTGCTTTAGTTGGTTGGCGGCAGGCTCTTCTCTGCCTCTTTGCTGGGTTTAGTTCTGCCCTGGCTGCATTTCTGCAACAGATTCATTTTGACAGAATAGCCAAGAGGTGAATGAGAACTGTCTTCTGCTGCATCGTTCAGAACTTGGAGGAAGAATCATTCTCCTGTTTGGGTGTGTAGTGATGTGCACATCTGGTAGACAGAGAAAAGCAAAGACATAGAGCAGGAGCACTAACAGAAAGTTACGTTGTTGAAGTCTTTGGCGAAGAGGAATTACTCTGTAATGGCACTTATTCTGCAAAGTATATATAGTATATATAGCAGGAAAGCCAAGACAGCGGAAGTTAGTGAATCAACGTAAACCACCCACTTGAGAGCAGGGATCCAACTCAAAATATGGGCAAATACTTAGGGCTTACCTGAAATGAACCAAGTACACTTTCTTAAACTGTTTCTTTCCCACCCCTCTAATTAATAAACTTACACAGAACTAAATACTTAAGATTATGTTTACTCTCCAAATGCACTTTAAAATTCAAAGTGGATCATTTAGAACATGCGAGTGTGTTCATGCTTTCTTCTTCTCCATGAAGAATATGTTTTTTTCACCTGAAATTCAAGCTAAACAGTAATATTAAATAACTTCAGTTATTCCAAGACTGGAGGTGCATAAACTGTAATCTTAAAAGCTTCATCTAAAATTGCACGGCATTACTTCCAAGAAAAAAATCTCACGGGGGGAAAAAATCCCATTTGAGGCATTAACATGAATTCTGTAAGAAAAAGTGGAAGAATAACCCTGTGCCAGCCCAACTGTTACTACTGCAAGCAAAAATATCTTTTCAATTTTAGTGAATGACGAACTTCTGAAATGTCAGTAGTTTTTTCTTTTATGCCAGTTTTGGTAGTTTAAAGGTTTTACTTTGCATTTGAAATGGACAGATGCTTGGAAGAGAGAGACTAGAGAATTTTAATAGTATGCCTCCTCTCTTTCTAATATTTTCTGGATATTACTTTATCCATAATCCCAGTGTGTCAGATTATTATCTATGATGGCAAGCTATATGTTTTCTCCCACTTTCACTCAGCAGAACTGAGCACAAATGAGTTAAAGACTGGTAGAATGACATAAAACATAGGAGAGTTATGAACCTTTTAAGTAGGAAATTCATGAGTGTTTTTTAATTTACATTTTTATTAAGTTTCTGGCAGATGGAAAAATTAGAAATCAGTGTGTGGCAGCCAGTCTTCACACTAAAACCTGGAATAAGCACTGCCAGCAGCTGAATGCATGGGGGGAAGAATGGAGCCACTCTTTTCTCGCCCCCCAAAGCAAAAGCCTTTCACTCTAATTGTCTCTAATGTGGATCAACCACTGCACTGTATAAAGAGAGACTCTGAGAGGAAAGACGGAGAGCTCTTGCCCTTCAGAATCTTTGGACAACTCATTCCTGGTGTCATCCTCACTTCTAGTGTATTTTATTGTACTTCATCCTGCCTTATTTTTTTATATGACAAGTGTTCCTTTGATTCTCCGCGAATCAATCTGTATTGGATTTCACTTTAGGTAATTTCTTCAGATACTCAGCACCATTTCCCCCTCTTTATTTCTTTACAGCATATTGTCAATAACCTAATCAATTCCTTGCTGTCTCTACTGTCCCTCAAACTTGCATAGATGGTCATTCCTTCCCATTTTAGTCTCCTCTTTGTCATTGTTTGAAACTATTGTGAAGGGACTTGTTAATATTTCCCACCAAGTCAATACTTTAATCGTCTTTGCTGCTATTGTCTGAATTACATCAATTTCCTCTCTCTGCTTTTGGCCCAGAACAGAATTCAGCATTTGAGATGAGATCATTCTAGAATTGCAAAGAAAAAAGAGATGAAGGGCTGTTCAGTATGCTGACACTGTTCAGCGTTCTGTCACCATCTAAGGAAATAAGATGTTCTGTCCTCATCCATAAGTTTTTAACATTTTCATACTAGTTTTCTTGGGCATAAGCTGGAGTTTAATCAATGTGTATCTGTTCCTTTCAATTGTATGGTCTTGATATCCCACAGTCCTACATGCTCTGTTGTGTAAGAATGAATTGAATTTGAATTGACTGGGGAAATCTCCCTGGAGGTTTGTTGGGTTTTTTTTTTTTGTGTGTATCCTCATTGATGTATGGGGAATACATCCCACACCAAAACTGAAGGTGGTAGAGCCAAGTCATACCCTGTTGCCTCTCTGCTGTGAGGATGTGTGTGAGGGAGAGATGTCACTGAAGTGTGTTTGGGAATCTGGAGCTGAATTCCTTTGGGTCTGATCCTTGGATGAAAGGAGAGTAGACTTAGTCTCATTTCTGCAAAGGCTGAACAGCTGGAGAGCCAGTTGAAGGATTTTAGTGCCCACCCTTACAGGAGCTAAGCTAGTTTTGACACCTCCAGATTCAGTTCTGGTACTGCATCTTGTGTGTCTTGTCTGTAGCAGTGAGCAGGGGTGACTGTAGAGTCCAAGGAACTGCAGCAGCAGTTGTAGCTGGCCCAACTGTACAGATTTACAGTGAAGTTATTTGTGCAGCAAAATTAGTACTATATGAAGGATTTTTCTCCTGAACATACGCACGGTGTCCTGTGCAGGAAGCACCTAATGTGGCTGCGTATTCTTCCTTTGTTCCTGTGCTACAGTCTGTGCTTTCAAACCGGGGCCTCAGTTATGGTTTGGCTGGCACTGGAAGAGATTGGTGCTGTCTTCCCCCTCTTCTTCTCCAGGGCAGACTTTAGTCGTGGTGGGGTGGAGAAGCTGTCTTTAGATTATGCAGGTAGACAAGTCAAGCCCTTTCTCATTTACTCTCTTCGCAGGTCATGGAGGGATGACATATATTTCACTGTATCCTATCTTCCCTTATTTTTTATAGGACAGAGAGGGATTATGAGCTTGATTCAGCTTCTTTTCTGGGCTGTTATTGAACTAATACCTTTCATTATAAAGTTATTGCCTGTAACTCAGGGATAGGCCCTGGCCCACTGAGAGTGTCTGTAGAGCAAGGTGAAATGTGAGACACCGTGTTACAACCCACAAAGCCCCAGATTCATTAGAAACAAATTCTGCAGTCTAGACATTCAAATATTCCCTCTGATGCAAATTACTCTGGTTATCTACAGAGGATGTGCAGAGCTGGGTGCTGAAGATGTTACTAGTAACTGAGGAAATATTTTTACAATATTTATTTTATATTGGGAGTTTTCCTTGAACCATGTGAACATTTTGAAGTGTTACTTAGTGCTCTGCGGAGTAAAACCAGATGTCTGAACACTAAGTTAAGATGATTTTATTAATTCCTCGTATCCAGGAACTGGAGTACATCAGTAAGTAAATGATCTTTCATTCCTTTCATCTCTGCTGCCAGGGAGGACCAAACTGAGTAGCATTCATTTGGGACACTTCATCTCACAATATGCTTTCGTTCACCAAACCTAACTGTTAGCAAATGTTTGTAGCAAAATGCTTTATTGAGCACAGACTGCAAAATGAGTGAATGGGAAACAAGAGAGGCGACAGTGACAAAAAGCTCCTAAGTATATCCAGTCTCTGGTATCTGACAGGCTTGCGTTCCGATCATGGAGCCACCCCCTGACTGCTGCAGCCATCATTCCTTTTAGCAGTGCAGGTGGAAGGGGTGGAACGTGCACAAAGAACTGATGATTTTTAGTGGTCCCTCTGGACTGTGATTAGGACAGATGGGCAGGCAGAAGAGATGCTGACTAAAATGCATCTGTCTCAGAGAAGAAAGGATCTTAAGTGCATTTCACCAGCTCCTAGTTCTGGTTTCAGAAATGGGGTTGACAATGCACCATTGCTTACAGCAGAGACACTGGTACAGGTCTTACGTGTAGGCTTGAAATTCTTGGACTTTGAGTGGTTCCTTGATTTACACCAATGAATGAAAAATGAGAAGAAAACACAAATCAAAGTGAGCAAAGTGAAGGAGACTTGACTCTGTATTTTAAATTCTTCGCCCCAGTTGTCTGTCAGAACAATTCAGAAGTTAGATTTAATTGCATGCATTTTTTCTTTTGAATATTGAAACCTGTTAGATGAATACATAAGAATTTGGTACATTATCTTTATTGGCCGCCTAACTCAGATGCCAGTGCCTCTGATGAAGATTTGTAATTTAGTGTTTGAAACCTAATGGGATTCCTATTTGGGTCTCTGCTGGTAGCCAGCTGTTTTACCATGAGCACCAACTAATAAGGATGCACTACATCACAGAAGTTGTATCCAGATGATGCCAGAGGCATCTTTATTGAGATAGAAATGAGATATGTGTTTTTGAATCTCAAAATCTCCACGGAACCTTGTGGTCTGTGAATAGTAACGGTGAAATTTCCTCTGGTCCTGGAGTTCAGCTTCTCCAGGTGCCTGGAACTGCCGTTCCTGACCTAAGCTCGGGTGTTATTCCCAGTGGAGACAAATGTGTGTTGAAGCCCACAGTGGTAGCTGACGCGCTTGCTGTGTTCAGAACGTGCCTGTTGTAGATTAACAACCTAGATTGCAAAACATTGCTGTAAGAGGCTCAGTGGCTAAGGGGATCTGTCTTTACCATAAAATAACCTACATCACATGATTTATAATGGTATATAGGAATAAATAATATATTGTGGGGTTAGAAACACACCCAAGAAAATTAGAGCTTTGGATCTAATGTTTTCTTCAACCTAAACAGCCTTAGTCTTACTCGGCTATCTTTCTTGGGTACAGGTCTTACAATGTTCAGAAGGATTTGATTTCAGTGCAGGAACTAAGGATACACAAACACCATTGTCATAATCTGTTTTTTATTGATGATAACACTGCAATATATCGTTTTCTTCCATGTTGTCCTGACAACAGATTAATGCTTTCTGTCTGCTTACCTTTCATCATTTTTGTCTCAGTAATTTTACTGCATGATATGAATGCTTCATATGTCTCATAAAAGCAAACAGGGGAGGGTAATCCTGTGACCTTTCCAGCATTCTTTGGTGTAATTTACTGGCGATTCTTCTCCACCCTGCGGCATGGCCCTGGAACCCCCATGATAGAAACGGACAGCCAATCCAAACAGAAAATACTGAAAAGGTTAAAGCTTTGATTATGTTAGTCTATAAATGTTCATAGTCTTTTTTTTTTTTTTTTTTTTTTTTTTTTTTTTTTTTTTTTTGCCAGAAAGAAAATGAGAGCTGAAAATGGCAATGGATGAATCATGCTTATTGCAGAATACAGAAATTATATCAGTTCAACTCGCTCTTGTTAATGCTGAAAGAACGTAATCTTGGGCACTCTCATTTTATATCACTGCAACCCACCTTATCCTCTAAAATGAATGCATGCATCCATTTAATTAACTTGGTGAGATACTGAGATATAAATCTTTTAAATGCTTCTCATGCAATTCATCTTGACAGCTGTCGTAGTAATAACATCTTTAATGCCATATTCTTTATTTTCTCATTTATTGAAATTCCTGGTATTATTTTGAGCACACTGAGAGGTTTGCTAGATTTAAGCCCTTAATCTTAACTTGTTTAAATCCTAGTTTGCTGAATAAATGGAAGATTATCTTGTGTGAAGGAAGCACAAATGTATTTCGAAAACTGTCATTGAAACAGGGTGGAATTTAATGTCTGAGATGCTTTATTTTAAATGCTATATTTCTATTACGTTGTACTAAGAGTGTTCGTGGCTGGCCAGTGATCACCATTCAAAAATTGCAGGAGACCATCCTATGTGCTCTGCTGATTCCTTTTCAAGGGGAGAGGGGTAAGGGCAAGAGAGATCCACAGCATTTGGCTCTCAAATTAGTCAACTCCAATTTCTTTGTAGACTGCCATATGTCAGTGTCATCGTTCTTAATTAAAATCACAGCAAAGATGAGAAGGTTTCTTGTCTAGCTAAAGCCTTCCCACACTTCCTTGGAGCTACTTTATCATGGCCTTGTGGATGACCACTGGAGAGTTTTCACCCAGAAAGAGAGGACCGCTGGATTAGGGAGTGTTCTGGAACACAAAATAACTTGCAGGACACAGCTGGCTCTGAGTGCTGCCTGCATAGTTCCAATAGCCTTTGGAATAGCTTTTTGAGATTGTAAGGAATTTTGGGTGTATCGAAATGAATTATCCCTCAGGAAAACAAAAAACCAAGAACTCGGAAAGAAATTTTTCTATCTAGGTAATTTCTGGCTGGCTTAACTTGGTTTTTTTTAATGTATTTTTCCAAAGCTAGTCAGAATATCTAGATAGACAGTCAGAAATGTACAGCAGTGCTGTGTTTGCTGCCTTGTAATTCCCACAGTGTTCTACTTAGACAAGTATTTTGGGTTCCTACATTGGAATTTTTCTAATTAAATTAACTCATTAATGCTGGCACATGGCACGTTCTCCTTCCCTCTCTGCAAAAATGTGGCTTGCTTATCTAAATAGCAACCTAATCCAGTGGGTGTGAATGTACAACGTATACGTTAGCGCTAACAAACTGCTGACCAGCCTGAGCAAATACCTGGGAGTATTGGGCATTAGGCAGGCAGGCCCTGCTTATGGCACTGCGGGGGAATACTCCGTGGGCAAAGCAAAAAGCATTCAGCTAAGTTTCAGGTTGGAGAAATGCCGATGTCTCTGTAGTTTTCTATTTCCCAAGTGTTAAAGAAACATCAGCCCAAAAGAATTTTAGAATTATTTTTCCTCTTCATCACTTAAAGTTGTGACCAGGCTAAATACCACAACGGGGAGAGATAAGGGTGTGGTAATGAAACCATTTTAATGGCTCACTTATAATCACTAGGCAGAATATTCTCATCTTTTGTGAGGGTGGGTTTTCCTGTTGTTACTGCTCCGCTGGTGAACACTACCATTTTAAAAAAAAAAACAAAGGAAATACTGAAAAGCTTAGTACAAACTTAGCATTTTTGACTGGCCTGTGCCTGGGCAGATAAATGTCGTGACGTCATAGAACTTTGATCTGATGAATACAAATCAACTCCTTAATTCTGCAGTATTTTTTCCTTCCACTCCTGGAAAGGCTCAGACGAACTGTACCATATTTATTTACCCCTTTTCCTACAAAGACCACAGCAAAAGCAAGGATATGCTCATTGGTGTTGGCACCAGAGCCAGCGAAAGAAACGCAGACAATGACAGATTCAATTCAGTTCAGCCAGGTTCTTAGGAAACTGAATTGCTCCAGAGATTGGTAATGAGATATCAAATCGTTCACCGTTATGTCACCTGTTCGTTCTAACTTACATTTGCATTGATGACAATCTTTACTTTCTCAGAGCTGCTTCCTGACCTGTGCCATGGTATTATTTTCCTTCTCCTTTCATTGCTGAGGGATAATGCCAGTTCTGGCTATTCCTTTTCAGTATTAAAGTATGACTGTCAAACAAGCAGGCTTATCAGAGTAGGAAAAAAAGTGCTTAAAGGTGATCACTGCATAACTTTGGCCTCATTCTGTTAGCCAACGGTTTGATGTCCACATCACAAAGCGTGTCCTCTCTTTCACGCCTCAGAAAGACAAGCAGGCTGCTGAGAGGCAATACCTTGCTGCCGTACAGGTGTTTTATCTTCTGGCAGTGTTAAGGTGTGCAAAGCAGAGAGTGGGGAGGCTGCAGTATATCTGTCCTGAATTTAATTGAAAGGACAGACGTTTGCAGACCTGTCTTTTTTGTCATAACTGCTAAATTTATACTGATTTGTAAGAGACAGAAGAATAAATACAGTCCATTTCCAGTTACCAAAGAGATATACTGTGTGCTAGTTCCCAGCTGGCACATGTTGGCATAGCTCTGTTGAAATGTAACTGCAGTTTCAAACTGTCTGAAAATATCTTGGATGCTTATCTAAGGAGTATAATGTTATAGGTTTTCATCAGCTAAAGCAATAGACGTCAGTCATCCTCTGTTAGTACTAGAAATGAAGAAAGTATTATAATCCAAGAAATTTCTTGCATAGATTTTAGAGAGTGCTTTTCTATGTTAATCACACTGTTTCTCCAGGGCATAGTTTTAGAACGATCTCCTGAAGTAATGAACATTCTTGTACTGAGTACTAAAAATACGGCACTTTAGGATATATAATCAAGCTGATGCCTCTGGCTGGCTGGCTTTATGAACAGTGAGGGTATACCGTATCGAAGCAAAATCCCACTTAGGTCTTCCCTCGAGAGTTATTTCTGTGTCTATACAAAACCTTCTTCCCTGAGCTCAATGCAAAACTGAGAAGACAGTAGGCAAACATCTGGGAACTGCATTCTCTTAAGCTGTTCCCCATGTACTACTTTGGGATACAGGCTTAATCGCCGAGTGCCTCTAACTTCAGTTAGAGGCTCTGATATGCTCAGCACAGATGAACTCTATAGTCCCTTAGAGAAGAGTCCTACAGCAGAAAAATTTCCTGCAGCACAAAGAACTGTAAGATGTTCCCCTAAAGATTTGGCAATGTACATATGTGAGTGGCGACAGTGAAGATGCTATAAATAAGAAGTGACTTTGCAACAGTTCACAGTTCAGCTGAGCTAAATGGGTCAGTCAAGGTCTGAATGCTGATCACTGATCTCTGCTGTAGAGATATCGACAAGCAAATTGGTCAGGGAAGGCAGATAAATTTCTACAGTCCATTCTCCTGGTAACACAAAAATAGTATTTCTGATGATTGGGCAAATTGATTCTCAGTGCTTTTCTGTTTCAAGACTGTTCCACCTGGACGACCATTCTCCTCCGCTGAGCTTCCCAGCGGATGTGTTAGCTCCATTTTGAGTTGGTTTTAGTCTTTTGGCTGGTCTCAGAGGGGGAGATTTACACGGGAGTATCATTATTTTTCTCTCTGACAAGCAGTGTGATGCACAAAAATGACCATTCCAGGATGGAAACGTGTTCTGGTTTAGTTAAGTACTTCACTCTGATGATCGGTTTTCTTTAAAGGCCTCCTGAGCTGGGTACTTTGAGGCACCAGCATATGTTGGTACAGGTGATGTACTGTATTACCATGTATAATTACCTTTGATTCCAAATTTTAAGTGGATTCAGCCTTAGGCTGTTAACTCTTCAGGAGATACCCGTGACAGCCTGCTAATGGTATCATGCCCAGAGACTTGAGCTTCCTTGGGGAGTGGAGTCTGCAGGTCTGAGGCTGCTTCTCCAGTATATGAGTAGGTCCACGTGCTGTGCTAGGTAGGGCTGCAGTAAATGCACTGCTTGAAGTGCCCAAGGCAGCATAGCATATCAGCTATATAATAACAATCCTTTCTCTTTTGGGATTTGGGGTGGTTCCACACTTACTCCTATTAAATACTTCACCTTCTACAGGGATAACTGGCTCCAACTGTAGCTCTCACTAGCTCGCTCCTAAGTGGTTCTGTGCTTACTCATCAACAAAGGCTCCCCCGGTGGAAGTCATGCTCTCCAGGCATGATGAACACACAGAAGAATGTTGTAAAGATTACATAAGGTCTTTATTTTGCTTATTTCTGGCATAATCACAAGAACAGTGTAATGCGTCACCACTGTGTTTGTTCAAATCTGTTGAGGTATTTCTTTTGAGACGTGATAGCTAATCAGGGAACAATGGTAATTACATGATAGCACACCACTGAGATTCCTTATTAGCTGAATTAAATAGAGTGTGAAACTTTAGGATTGGTACCACAAAGAGGAACCTGGAAAAACAACACAAGGCACGAATGATCACAGTGCAATAAAGGAGATTTTCCTGCCTTTGTATGTATGTGTTATCATAACGTGTTCTTTAGATGAGCATGTACAGAGGCTAATACTCTTTTTGAAGAGAATGACCTGAATTCTGGTGTTGCAGAAGTATAAACCAGAAGTACAAAACAAGAGTAGGGGCACCAGGTGCTGTTTGACAGAAAGCTGAATTTACTGCTGGAGGGCTCAGTAGCTGGACCAATTAGGGCTTCCCTGTGGGAAGTGTTTTACAAGAGCAGTGCCAGTTGTGACCTGATGATCCCAGTTTTCACTCCCCTGGGAGCCCTCTAACTCCACCTAGCTTTGGAGGCTTAGCTGGGGGCATCCCACTCTCCTTGCAGGCGGCCTGTGCTTGGCCCACATCCGGAGTCCTGTGTGCCCTTGTGGCAGAGCACTCCGGGACAACCTGAGGAAAGAGTTGCGGTGGTTTTATCCGCTTGATATCGCCACAGTGACAGATGGGGTTGTCCGCAGGTGCATGAGAAGTCAAGTCTATCCATAGGCATGCAAACGTATCCAGAGGGCGCATGCTAGGCTTCTTTTGGGAACGCCAGCTGCGTTACCCTGCAGCCAAGCCCAGTGTTGTTCTTGCATCGCCTGGCTGTTGGTGATGGACGGGGCTGCTCGCAATAAGTAAAAAGAATAGTCTCGTTTTTCAGTCAAATGCAATGAATTTCTCTAGATTTAGCATTAAGCAGTGCTGTATGAATATCTCGACCTTACTAGAATTATGTTTTTAAATAGGCTTCCACATCAACTCTTCATTAAAAACTGTGAATAAATTCTTGTAGTGAAAGCTCTTTGTCCTTAATGGGAGTGAGCCCAGATTAAGAGGTATAGGATGTTGCCCTCCGATACAGTAAATGCAGTCACTGTGAGATGCAGGAGAAAATTCCTCTGTTTAGTTCTGTACACATGATGGTATCTGCCTGCCTTAATTTAGGCTAGATTCTGATTTCTGTTATTATTCTACTACTTTCTGTAAATCCTGAAAAAATCATTAGCTTTGCCTCTGTTCCTTAATCAGACACAATAAATGTTACTTTAAAATACAGACTAAAACATTCACGTACATTTATCGTAAGGAACATTTAGGAAAAGAGAGAGCTGGTAGTTGTTACTTGTAAGCTGCGGCTTGGTATTAGTGGAAACCACCAACCAACAATAACCAAACCCCACAAAACTGGAAAGACTAATTCCCTGTGTGATAGCTTTACGGGGTGAAGCTCCCCAGCCATTCTGGACAGGTGGTGGCACTGGCTGGTTATCACAGCAGAATGTTTGACCTGAAAAACGTAAGGAAACTGCTGAGGGCATTCATCTCTCATTAAGGATAATGGGAGTTGAAAGCTTTTAGAAGTCTTCAGGATTAGGTCCAAAATTTGTACCTCATAGTAGCTGCAGCACAGATGTGCCAACAGGCAGGGCTTACTGAGGAGTGCAATTAATGTGAAACGAACTGTTTCCCTCCCCGCCTCCCCCTCCCCAGCCCCAGGTAGTTCATTGGCTCTGCAAATGCAGCTCCCAGCCCAGTTCAAAAGAGACTATGAAAACATGGGCTGTATTGATAAAGACAGTAGTAGCAGATTTTATTTTTTTTTCCCTTTGAGAAGTGACCCAAACGTATTGGTAATATTTCTGTCTGGAGAGTTTAGCTTTTTTGGCACAGAAGATTTGTTCCTGGAACACAGCCTACTATAGACACAAAGTCATTAGCTGCTGGGTTATTACAAAGTTAATGATGAAAGACAGAAACTGTTAAGTAGGATATTGAAATGTGCATTTAATTTTTTTTGCAGTGATGCTGGAAACAGTCTGACATTTCTGCTTGATCAAAAGGAAAACAAATAACCTCAGCTATGGAGAGAAAAAGGCAGCTACAGAAAAGGGAATTTGGAAAAAGACTTTCTTTGGACAGCAGTCTTGTGGTAAGAATAAATATTAACTGAATTTACTGAATATATCTTCTGTCATAAAAGTACATAAGAGGCAATACTCATAATGATGTACATTTTAAAGGCGTCTATCTATTCATCAAAATATCACAGCCTTTTGTGATTTTTAAGATTCTCCAGAGCAAAAGCACTAAATAGAGCATCCTAAATAGAAACTTGTCGTCATATAGAAGTGTGTTCCTGAATTCATTGGATTTGCCCAAGAAAGAAATCTAGGCAAATATGCCAAACTTTTTAATTAAAGTCCTACCCATCCTCTGTATTGCTTTATACTTCGCATCTGAGAGTGGTAGATAGCTGAGGTCATCTAATCAGAAATGCTTGTTTTACTGGTGGGGATACTAGGAAAGATTTGTCCACCATAGCGAATGTATAAACTACTCTAATATCACCTGAAAGAGATACATAAATGCCACGTGCTGTAAAATAATTGGTTTTGCTATACATAGGTTTTCAATTTGTTGCGATTTTATTCTAGATTTGGTTTTAGTTAATGTTTTCAAATGATTACTGAGAGTAATAAGGAGTTTTTGCAATTGTACTCTGGACACATGACTGGAAAATGCTCACAGATGTTGAACAGTTGTGTGAGAGGATGAACACACTGATGTCAAGTACTCGGCATGCTAGTTTAACAGATAGCAGAACAAGCAAAGCCGAGAGCACCAAGGAAACCCATGCTAACTCTTTGACATTCTCAGAGATTGTCTTCCGAGGAAGAAGTTTCTGGGTGTTGATAATAGAGCTGCCTCTTTTTGTGAGTACTCGTTTGGCTGGGACTGATGCTGGGAAGTGCTGGAAGCAGGTCGGTATGGTACTGGTAGCTGCAAGGGCTGAGTTCAGGTTCTAGGGGTCCCTGATGAACCCTGGTTTGGCTTCTCACATGAATGCCAGTCATAAATAACAAGTCAGATGATTCACATAGCAGTCCTTGATCAGAGGGAGGAAAGGGTAGCAGCAAGGTGACAGGACACTAAAGAATAGACAAGCGCTGCCTTCCCAGAATGTACCAAGAGTCATTTGAAGTCGTCATCTCTGACTTCTTGAGCAGGTATTTCTCGTCTCCTGTAACATCCCCCTACACACAGGCAGTGGCTGTGGGACCCCAGACGCCTGTTGCTGGGTGTGCTGGGTTACAAGACCTCATCCACAGCTGTACTAACCCCATCATCTGAGCTGCCCGCAGCCACTTCTGCCTCACCCACACTGCTGCTAGCTGTTGAGATTTTCACCACCAAAAAGGCCTCACACGCCTCCTAGAAAATAGAAACTCTTTTGTCCCGTCTCTTTTGTCTGACTTCTGTATGCCCATGTTGTCATGTGTTGCCCTAATTTGTGGTGACCATTTGTCTTAGGCAAATTTAATATGATTAGTCTACCTTGAATTTTACACCTTACACCTATGTAATTTTGTTCTTCTTATGTTCATCTTGTGGTTTGGGGTTTTTTTCCTAAGAAGCCCACTGACATGATAAAAGCAGAGAATATGGACTGAGCAGGTTTCAGTCTGTCCTGAATGCCTTCCTTTCATCTTCTGTACTCCTTAGCAGGGGTCAGCAGAGCAGTCCCTCGCTCTCAGGTTTCCACTGCTCCGCAGACCTTCGAGGACTCTGCTCTTCTCTCTTAGGCCTCAGCTAGAAGGTCTGCACTTCTCAGGTAGGGTTAGTTGGCCAGTGAAGAAATGTGCAGAGCACCTTTTGAAAGGGGTCTGTCCTTTTCCTTAGCTTTGAAATGGCACTGTTTCTTGTGATGAGAACATTGCATCCCTTTATTTTGAAAAATAAAAGTATAGAGAAATAAAAGTAGTGAAGAGCAGTGAGTCCTCGCCCAGACTCTGAGCTAATCTCAGGACCCTCATGAGAAGTTCTCTAAGCTCCTCCTGTTCAGGCCTTGCAGCTCAGTGCTCTGGTGGTGAAAAGTAGCTGTGTTAAGGTTATTCACCCCGCCACAAAACCTGCCTGCTCAGCTTGCACACGCTCAGCAGGCCACATCATGCTCCCAGCGCTATTAAAAGTATTTCAGTTGTCTTCTGGCTTGTGGTCAGAGGAGGTAGGCTTAGTATGAACTCACGATTTTATCTAATACACTCAGAGTCAAACAAAAGCTGGCAGGTTTTGTATGCTCAGAAGTATGTTTATTCCCAGGGCCATCCTCTGTTATTAGTTCTAGGCATGCACACACCCGGAACAGACTCCAGCCTAAATCCTGCAGCTAAATGCACTGCTGCGATCCAAACAATTGGCCACGAACTGTCAATATTTATCTATCCGGAGGAAAGAACACTCGTAGGAACTGGGTACTGAAAGCTAAGGGGAAGGCTAGCAATGGAGAATTTTGCACAAAGGTGTTGCTTAGTGTGGCAAATCAGTACTGTTTTTCCCTAAATGTTTTCACTGATGTAATGAACTAGATTTAGCCTTTACTTAATGCATTAAGATAGGAATTTTCTTTTCCCTGAGGTGACAACCTGGTCTGCTGTGTGGATGGGAGCAGGGAACTAGGTATTTCTGGCTTCTAGTCCCACCTACTGCTAGTTTGGACTTAATTTATAGCCAAGATAGTGCACTATGATTAATTCTTTTTCCTATCAATAAGGGAGGAGCAGAGAGAGACCTTTGCCAATGTCAGAGTGAATATTGTGCGTGTAACACCATCAAAAGTGCTTTCTGTAATAATCAGTGCTACCTGCATATTAAAATGCCCGTAAGAACTTAATTAGAGGAGAAACAGAAACTGTGGCTCTGGGAGAAGGTGGTTCTTTCTCCCTGCTCTTCAGCAAGTTGAAAGTAGGGTGAGAGATTGTACACAGTTGAAAAACAATCTTCAGGAACTGGTTTGAGGTCAATGAATTTATGCCAATATGTGCCAGCTGAAGATCTCCGGCTGATTAGCCCATACTGGTATGAAAATGTTGAAGGAAACATGCAAGGGAAAGAAATATTTCAACGTTTTGAACATACAAATCCATCCTAGCATCAGGCTGACATGACACACCGTTTTAATACAAAGTCTTCTGCTACGCGTGGCAGTTACGGGTTATGCTGGTCTGTAGAGTTTCTCAGTGCATACATCAGTTTTCCTACTTGTATGTTCCAGGTTAGTGTCTATCAAAGCTTTATATTGAGTGGAATATGTGTAACTGGAGAGTGTCACCCATACGTTTAATTAGAAACATGTGAGCACTGATCATTGTTTACTGCCTGCTATTATTTCATAACAAATTGGGAGAGACATTTTGAGATTCAAGTGCCTTCAGCAGCCTCTTAGTAAATCACCCTGGATGCCTTGTGACTCCATGAAATTCAACCAGGCAAAACAAAGCACTTTGTCTTCCTCTCATTTCCCCCAATTCCTATTCTATCATACCTCCTGTTAAAGGTTGCCTTCACGTGGTGCGTGTGTCTTCATTACCTTGTATCCACTGTTACCAAATTCTATCTGAGCACTATGCTTTACTCCAGTCCCCTGCCTGTGCACGTCTTTATGTCTCTCTTATCTCCTCCAAAGGTTTTAACCTCCAGGCATTCAGGGCTGGACACTCTGCTTGGAAAATCTTGCCTTGGTTTGCTCAAAACCAGTTTCTCGTTGTTTGGTGGAGTCTTTCAGCATTATCGTATCTCAGAAAGAATTCTGGCTTCTGTATGTTTAAAGGAAACGTGTTTCTACTTTTGTACTCTGGACCATGAGATACGAATAGGCGTTTCTGATAACATTCCTCACCCTGCCTGGCTGTGCCGTTTTTCCCATCTGCATCAGATTGTAATCTTCTTCTGGAATGTTTTTTCCATGATTTAATCTACAAGTATTTTGTAGTGATGTGTAAAACAAAAATAATCCCTCTTGCTTCCTCATCTCTTAGACTCCAAATGGGCTTTGATAGTATTTGATAGAAGAGCGAGAAAAGGAAAAAGTTGTTACTGAAAATAAGACATGGCTACAGACTCCTTAGGATATGGATCCAGGCCTTCAAAATATGAACATGAATTTCATCAGAGTGCTTAGTAATCGGGTCTGTTCCATCGAACAATGAGTTTCAGGCTTCAGATGAGGAAGTTCCATTTTAGAAATGCCCCTCAAACAACATGCCAGTGAGACATTTTGTAGACATTAAAACACTCTTCCTTACACCACAGGCATGGTAATTACTTTTTGATCACCTCAGATAAAGGAGAAGGGTGTTCAGTGTTGTTTCAAATACTTCTCTACCCCTTTCCAGCTGGCGTCTTTGGGAGAATAAGCTTTACAATGAGGGCAAATAAACCTTTTTAAAATAAAAAAATAGAAAAGTACAAATATGTTCATAGACTGTGCTTCATAGGAGATATTATTTTAGTGAGTGATTCTGGGCCTCTTGAATATTTGAATTAATGCTTTACTGGAAGGTAGTAGTTTGAAGCCGTGTGTTTTAACAAGATTCAGAATCATAATGCTGGTCAGAAGTGCCAGAGAATGCAACCGAGGAATCAGTACAACTGCCACCCAGGTCAAAGGGGACTCTTGCTGTTCGCTTCAATGAAATTATCAGATTTTAGCCATAGTATCACTGGTGTTATCCCAGAAATCTCTCGCATAGCCAATGGCTGTTATCGCTCTGTAGGTTTCCAATACTGGCAGCAGGCTGGAGATATTTTTTATACACCCAGCTGCAGACAAAGCAGGTAAGCCTGCAGTGATGATGGTGTTTTATTGCTTTATATTCAGGTGAAACAATTACAAAATATTAACTTCATAACAATCTTACAAGAAATCCTATGAGAGCAGTTAAAGAAAATAGTATCTTTGTCATTTCTGCCTGATGTTTAAAACCCAAAAAGTACCACCCAAGAATATCCTTCTTATAGTTTTGATACAATTTTGTACTACCATGGTACAAGTGATGCTCCTGTGTTTTGGTTTTATAAAGTTTTCTTCTGCAAATTGATTACAATCAAAATAGCACGATCCTGAAATTCCAACTGAATTTAGGAGGACTAAAAAAGATCTCTGATTATAAGATAAGATAGACAACAACTGGAAAACACGATGGAACTCCATGTCCTTCTGGATTGCTCTGTAAGAAATTGAAAGCAAAGCCATTGCTGTTACTGCCACAGAACTTCTGCTCAGAATTAAACTGCAAAATTCATACTGTGGATGGAATATATTTGGAATACATTGAATAGCTGTCACATACTTCCACGTCAGATTGTTTTCTGTTTAGACTGGTATATATGGCTATTAAAAGAAACGATCTTTCTGAAGGACATTCTGCCTTGTCATGTGATTTAAATCCTTTAGGCTTTGTTAAAAACAACTTTACAAAGTGAAATACTGTGACTATTTAATGATTTTAATTTTTTCATGAATAACTTTTTCATGTTAAATCTTTTGCTTCAGCATGTGTAGTTGAAAATAACTAGTGAATGAAACAAGGAAAAAACAGAATGGAAAGGGATTTTTCTGTATTTTTTTTCACTTCAAACTGAAATATATGCACTAATATGAAAACACATGGAAAAATCAAATTTGTACTTTAATAAAATTGGCGCATGTATTTCCTTAATATGGGTATAATGAAGTGACAAGGTTTCTTTGGTAATATTTGAAATTTATTCTTGGGTACTGGGGGAGGCAGCTTAAGGCAGGAGATGCTGTTAAAAAAGCTAATGAAAGAATTGATTGTAGTTCAGATTTTCCCT
>NW_010393518.1:99897-114323 GCF_000710305.1 Buceros rhinoceros silvestris | reverse complement strand
CCTACAGAAGTTCTTCAGCAAAAAGAAAAATGGGAAAAACCAAACCCTAAACAGACCCAAAGCCAAGCTTTGAAGTAACTTGTGTGGGATGAGGAGAGCGTTAGAAAGTATCGCTGCCACCAGGGCCACACTGGCTGCCCTGGTCACTGGGGTGCTCTTTGAAAATAATAAAAGCCCTATCCTTTGCCTGATCCAAACTGTCCAGTTGTCTCCCAGGCCCTTTTGATCAGGAAAAGTCAATGTTTCAAGCTGTGCTCTTTATTTGTGTGGATAATTCCCAGCCTGACTACACACATGGTTGGCCCTTACAGCTGTGGTGGCATTTAGCTGGGGAGATTTGAGAACACAGTATCTTTCTGAAGCAGCCAGCATTTATCAAAGTAAAAGTTTTTGTTTTATTTAAAATGAGGCATTTACTTCTGCACGCAAGCTGCGGTGAAGTGCTTCTCTGGTGGCTCGTGAACTGTGCCCTGCTGCTTTCATTCTGGTCACACACTCCTGTGGGGCTCTGTAGGATTAGCTTTAATGACACTGCTTTGTTGTAATACGGGTAGCAGTGTAATATAATGAATGGTACAGGGGCGTGGGAGTGATGCCTTCATCTAGTCTACCTGCAGTGGTACTGGTGTCACGTGCAGAAACACTAAGTTGTGTCGGAGAGCTTTGTTGAGAGCGTGCCTGTGTAATCCGTGTGTTACACACGGGGCTGGGAGCCAGGCGTTTGGGGGCTAAGTCTGACATCTGTGACCTCTAACCGATTTCTAATCAGTTTAATACATTTCTAATTCAGTTTTCTCATCAATAAATTACAGTATTTTCTTACCTCATAAGAATTCTAAGAACCATGTGTCTGTAGCGCACTTCGATATCTTCAGATGAAAGGTGCCACAGAGAAAGCAACATTTACAGCAAAGCTGTGAAGAGTGCTGTGCCAGCAAGGCAGGAGGGAAACTCTTCATATGTGGGAATTAAGAGTCAGGGCTATTCTCTTCACTGGATTTTGCTAGTTGACTGTGACATTCACAATGTGTCTAACATCACTGTGTAACTTAATATAATCTAGCACTTTAAAATGAAAAATATTGCCTGGTCAGGTGTTAGCTAATGTTCTAGTGTTTGGAGCCCAATTATTTTTTTCCACATAAAACTACTTTCAAGTTCTTTATGAATCTACAAATATTTTCAGTCCTCTGAAAACTTGTGAGGTTTTTTGTGTGAGAATTCAGAATTTTATTCAGCTCGATACCCCATCAGAAGAAAAGGATGTGCCAAGGGTGTGATCAGGCACTGCAAAGGCATGATGCAGCACTGGAAAAGACGTGCAGAACGTGAGCTTCAGACGGTTTTCAGTGTGTTGCAGAGGCAAGCATCCATGACATTCAGTGCATACAGTGGGAGCACACCACAAGCAGAACGGTTTAATAAAGAGGACAAGTGTGTTGATTGAGATGGAAGACAGAACATAGGAAAGAAAAGTAATGAAGTACATGTAGTGTTACCAACTTAATAGGTTAATATTTGCACATTTATAAGGAAAACCCTAAAATATAGAATTGACATAATGAGTCTGTAAACTGAATTACTAAGGTGATAATAGAAACACCAGGACTTTGCAAAACTGGAGCTATCTATAAATAAATGTATTTCCAATACCACATACGTGTCTCCATTTGCATTTTTAATAAAGAGGAAATCAGAACAAGAGCTCTGGTATGTCAGGCACGAGAAAACACACAGGGAGAGAACCATCTGAATGGGCCAGTTCACAGGAGAAGCTGGGAAACACGAGGAGAAAAGAGAAACCACTGGTGTGGGACAGCAGTGGTTAGTGATGTGCTGCTCTCAGAAAATCCTAACGCCGATACTGTGGGAAACACTGTGGTCTGCGTGGACAGCATTTGCCAGCACAGCAGTGCATCTAGGGCACTAGAAGTACAGTCTGCATCAGCTTGGATGAAGTAGCATAAAGTCACAAGTTTCACCAAGTAAGATGGACGATGACACTTCCACATAGTGGTGAAGGTGTCTGGTTTGGATTTCATTTGCAGAAGAGAGATTGGGAAATAAAGAAGTGTGCGCAGCGCTGGATGTCGCAGCAGTCAGTGGCTGTAAGAGCCATTCTTGGACTCTGGAGCAGCACCTAACATCATAACTAAAAAAATAGAGGGGCTGGGAGTTCAAAAGAACTCAGCGAACACAGGGAGTTACGTTAGAAAAAGTGTGTGTCAGGCCCTGTGTGAAGAAAGGGCTCTGTTAGATGCCGGTGCCAGAGAAAGAACTGAAATCCTTGCTTGGAGTGATACAGATAGTGACCTATTACTTTGAATAAAGCTGTTTTATACCAATAAAAACCAGTGAGCCTTTTCAAGAACTGGAGATGTGGATAAACAGTGAGCAGTAGCTCCATAGCAAGCTAGAGAAGATATTGCTTGAAGGAAAAATAAAAGTAAAAAGCTCATCCCTAGCACTAAAAATAAGGAAATAGTGCATGGAGTGTGTTATTCCTGAGCAACAGTTGGAACAATATTCCCGCTGGAAGACACCTCAGTGGTTTATTGATCAAAAGCACTGACACCAACACAGGCAGAAGTGTGCTCAGAGAGAGGAATTATTTACCATTTGTCGCTGCACATCAGAAGTTACAGCAATAGGTATATACGGCGACACGGCGACAGCTGAAACAGAACCCGAATCCCTAGAGAGATGCTCTGACAAACTGCTGGCTTTTGCTTTCTCATGTCTTTGGCACATAAAGCAACAAGCATGAGACTTGAAGGTTAAAAGAAAAGCTTTAAGAGAGATTTTTGTAGCTGATCTGCCCTTGTTCATCGTCACAGCACTTGATGCAAAAGTGGAGGAAAACAAAGTAGTACAGAGAACAGAAAAGATGATTTTACTTGTGCCTGCAAATTAGCTGGCAGATGGACTGAGAAAAACAGAGGGCAATGATATTCTGTGGCCTTTAAAAAAAGCAGGAAAATGAGTCCATGTTGCTGCAGAATCTCAGCACATTCCCTGTCAGACTTTCAACATGAAAATACTAAATCCTAAACAATCTCTGAAAAGCTCTTAAAGATGTTGATTTGGCTGCAAAGGGGGAACTAAAAAGGAAAATGCAGGAGAAAGCAAGACAAATGCTTTTGTATTTTGAGAGTTATTCCGGAAGGAAGCCTCAGCATGGTACGATACAAAATCTGGGTGCAACAAAAAGAAGTGGTTGTGAAATATTCAAGTCAGCGAAGTCCAGAGTCTGAACTACGAGAAGTTTGTGGTAATTTACATCTGCAGATAGCAAGAATTAGAAGAAAACAGTCACAGATTCCTCTCAGTGCAGAGGAGACAACTATGTCCTGAGAGCTGATTTTTACAGGTTTTCTTCAGTATCATCCGGTTGGGGGCATATGAAGGAGAAATCTTGCTGTGGAGCTCTGTGGCTGCTAGTAGATCTTTATTTTGGGTGGAGCCTCACGTCGTGGTTCAGAGCAGTTTTGACGGTTTGCAACGTGCATGCCAGGCGTGCGTGCCGCGTTCCTGCCATCTGGTCCCCAGCCAGCTCAGCAGCCTCCTGCCCGCTGCTGCTCTCTTCCTCGAAGACGCCAGCGAAGAGCAGGCTGTGTGCAGGGGAGAAGAGCTGGGGTGGTGTGAGCCTTCTCCTGGCCACAATCTTGGGCTGCTCTCTCCCTTACCCCTTGGCCCTTCCCCATCAGTTACACAGTGTGGCTGTGACCCACGCTGGTCCAGCCACAGACGAGGTCATGGCAAGCTTTGGATTTAATGTGAATGTGCCCACACGCCGCATGGTCTGCCACATGATTATGTGCCTCGCTGTGACAAAGGCTGCGTATCATCGGACTAGCCAGAGATAAGCAGATACCAAGGGAAATGAAAATACCAGGGACCCTTATCTAGGTCTATTAAGCTACCAAATGCAGCAGTGTAATTGGAGGCTTTGCCTGCCCAGATGTTAAGAGCAGAAGGCTGCCGTAGCAAGAGATCTGAGGAGATTGGGGTTAACTAAATAGGGATTTTATTGACAAACCTTTTAAAATGCTTCATGCCTTCAGCAATTAAACATAACACACCCTGCGAAGGACAGCTCTCCTCTGTCTCTCACAGTTGCCTGAATACAATCCTGGGGAGAAGAGAGAGAGAAAGTATGTCCTATGTTGTTTTATAGTGTTGATATAATTCCCTTCCCTGCAAGACTGAGAACGAATAGCGAATCTACCTCCTGCTAGACCAGCCATGGCATCCTCTCAGTGTCCTATTTTGAATATTGCCGCATCCCTAGAAGAATCTCCATTTCTCTCTGAATCTCACTGAATTGTGTGCATGTAAATATACAAAGGCAAAAATATCTTTGCAAAAAGGTATGAGGCCTCAAATCAAAGCTCTAGCTTTGAACCGTCTGCAGACCAGAATTTCCAGCCTGTGTTGAAAATTCTGTGAGTTTGATATTTGGTTTAGATCCCAAATAGCTGGAAAATCCTGGTTTTGTTCTAAAATGAACAAACAAACATATATATGCACACTTTTGGTCCCCTTGCTGATTTGGTTCTATAGTTATAATAGGTGATGTACACTAGAAGAGATGATGTACACTCTTTTGTTCCATGAGTTTACAATTTTGATCTTTGGATAGCGTGTGTCTTACTGAAAATTTCAGTTAAATTACTCTTTATTTTGCCTTTATGTAATAAGAGTTTTCTGGTTCAAAACCAAACTGCCAAAGAACTGGTTAAATCTTTCACATGGAAAATATTCTGCTTCCTGCTGTCAGCAGAGTGACAAATCTCTGCAAGGTATATACGTCTTTTGCTCGGCACCCCTGGAGGCAGGGACCTTCAAGGGTAGATACTCCGATACCGGACATTTTTCATTTCTAGGGAGTCTGTAAGTGCTTGTCGAGCTCTAATTGCTGTGAATGGCTTTGCTATCAGTTCTTTCTGCTTCTGTTCTGTGCCCCTGAGCTTGCCTGTCTGCTTTTGCTTTTAGGGCCTCGTTTGACCCAGATAGAAAGAGAGCTGGGATCGTTGTGAAGCATTTAAAATAATTTGGTATCAACAGCTGGTTTTATGGGAAACTAAAGTGTAAATCCAGAGAGTTTTTATGATTTCAGTGGGTATTTTTTCGAGCGTATAAAGCAGATCCAAGTAATTTTGGCTGGGACACACTTTCTCAACTTATTTCTATAATAATACCTTAGAGTTTTTCATTATAGTGAAAATCTCTAGCAGTTCTGAAGGGAAAAATTACCTCCACTGTTTCCAGACACCCAATATGTTTTCCCTTTGCTTGAATTTATGAGTCTTGGCAAAGATAACTCACAATATAATCATGTTTCAGGGTAGTGGTTTCTTGTGCTGAATCCCAAACCAACATGTAACTGTTCAGAAGGCTCCTACGTGTCCTTAGGGATGTACACATATGGGACATGGCTCTCCAAGATCCTAACAGTCTGGGTTTGCCTCCAGGGTATTATTCACTGCATAGTGTATCGCAACAGTTTTTTGAAGTACTATTTAATTCCCAAATTCTTTTAAAGTTTTTACGGCATAAATTGCGGTTCTCGTCAAAAAAGAGCAAGATTTGACTCTTAATGAAAGTTCTTTTGTTTGTATTGCTTTGTAAGGAGGTTCAAGTATACCTGTGTATTAAAGAGCTTTCCAGAAAGACAAGTACGTGAATCATGTGACCCCACAAAGTGTAATTCAGGATTCTATCAGTCAGATTAAGCATTAGACTGGGCAGAGCCGGTCTTTCCATCTTGGAAAATTTAATTCATTATTTTGACATTTTCTTTTCAAATAAAACAATTCTTTAACTTAGAAATTTTGAAAATAGCTCCTCTTAAACCAAATTTACTTCCTTTCCATTTTTGCTGCAATGCCTTCGGAGTCATCACTTACATGCCTTGTATTCCCCTGCTGCCCAGCTCCCCTCGGGTGCACCAGGTTGCCCAGCTGTCATCCTCCAAAGTGCTGTCTCTGGAGGAGAAGCAACCCCAGACTCTACCTGGTACATGAGGTGGAGGAGGTGGGGATACTCAGCGGATGAACCAGAGCGCTCTTTGCAACGTTGAAAACATCACACTTGAGCATACAAACAACCCCCTTCTGACTCGTAGCAAGAAGAGGTGTGTGGGTACGTGTGTATGCGCTAAATTAGTGTAAATTGTCCCCAGAAATTAAATGTTTTCTGTTATCTTAAAGGAAATCTGGTTTTTAGGAATGATATTGGCATTTTCCTTCAAAAATTCTGATTTTTCTTGTGGAAACTGCAGTCTCTTCTGGAGCACTCGATATAAAATTCCTGAACAGCTTTACTGAGGCCATACCAGATGCTGCCTTTACCTTTGGTCAATCTATTGCCTTATTCCACCCTGTAGAACGTTCAGTGGCACTGATTAAGTAGGTATCTAAGGCGGAAGAGTACATACTCCATATAGGTTAAGGTGACAGAATCTGTCTTATTTCATTCATGTCTTTTACATGTCCTAGTCTCCAGGAACCTCAGTGGACTCTTTCCTGATGTACATCTATCTAAGTCAGTCAAGAATCAAGCTAACATCCTCTGTTTATCCTGCAGTTATTTCCATTCAAACATTTTCTAGCTATCAACTAGTATCTCATGCCTGTTCCTCCTGCTGTTACTGAAGGTTGAATATCAGTTTTCTCTCACGTGTCTTTGTAAATTGGATCATCTTGTGACACTGAATCACACTGGTTGTCACTAGCTAAGCAGCAGGTTCCTCCTAACCCTCTTCCATGACTTCAAGCTTTCCTTTGAGTACCACATCAACCACGTTGTCAAGGCTTTTTTTCTTTTATTTTTAATTTTTTTTTAATCTGTGTAGGAATTAGCAAAAGCTCAGGTCTTGCTGGTTTATGTCTGGATAACAGCACGAACTGAATGATCGCAGTACCTGGCTCAGAGCCTCCCATATTGGCTTCTACATGGTATTCTGAAGTTTGGGCAAAATTCACTATAGGTGTTAAAGGACATACAGTTAAACGTGTCCAGAAATCAGCACGCCACACCTAGAAGAGGCACTGAATTACTTTAGAATGTGGCATTGGTTAAACCTAGGAAGTTTTAAATACGCTCACCTCCCTGCGTGCCTGTGCCTTGGACTATCCCAGTGTTTGAATGAAGCACGAATGAATTTCATGAGCATGACCCACATCACTGAAGAGGGTTGTGTCCACCACCTTTGTCTACTTCCTATCTTCGAGGGAGTAGGACACTGCTGGCAACGCGTTGCTATTTCCTTCTGGTGCAAAAATTGTTTCCTTTCAGAGGCAATCTAAGTGACCTGGGAATCTCCTTCAACGGAAATTAAGTTTTCTTGCATTCCCCCGTTTTATGACTGCCATTTAGCAACTAAATTAAGCTGTGTGAGTTATAAGTGCTTAGTTCTGCTGGTTGTCAATTGACTAGTGACCGCAGGTGTATTGCTTTGGGCATTCAACTTTGGGTACATTTACAGAAATGTTGAAAATCTTGAAACACAGGTCCCATTAAGTGCGGGACACTGGAAACTCAGACACCTTAAGTCACCAATTCCTTTCAAAGTCTCAACCACTAAGCCTTCACCTCTCCAGAAATTGCATTTACAAAGCCGTGTCTGACTGGGAGTTGCTAGCTGCAGAAACGCAATCCTTACCTACCATGCCAAGGTAAAGATTTGCAATTACGCACAGATCAGATCAAAGTGTTCTTGACCTGCCAAAACTATGTTAATGTGGATTTGACAACTAAAATGACTTTATTACCTATAAAGAATAGCTTATGTGGCACCAAAATTACAGCAGGTACTCTTCTGAGTACAGAATTAACTTTCTGAAATGAGCAATTATATTAGTTAATTCATTTATACGTTAAGATTAATTAAAAATTAAATCCTTTAAGTATTTCAGGACTGTGAGATAATTTTTAAAATGATACTAATAGAGGAATTCTACCAACTCTTGAAACTTTAAAAAAAGTCAGGCTTACAGTAAGTACATTGAAAATTTTTTCTCACTGTTCTTCATATCTAAAATTTCTTACTCAGCAGAGACTCGCACAATATTCTTCTCCCTTCCAAATGCTAAATTCATACTCCATGCTATTCCATTTGCATGAAGCAGAGAGCATAGTTGATTTCTTGAAAAATGCACTATTCAGGACAACCATTACATCCCACTGGGATGGGGCAAGACTGGAAGGATGCTCGCTGTTTTACACCTCTGCAGGTGTGTCTCTACTACCTGCAGAGTTTGGGCAAGGCAGCAGGTCAATTCCAGCACTCCTAGAGCTCACAGTGGTTTAAGGGCATGCTGAGTTGCAGTATGATGTGGATCATGTTGGCCCATCTCATGTGTAGAGGCATCAGGCCTTTCCAAGAAGGATGCTGTGACTGACTTGTCTGCCCGCTATTGTCTATAGGTGTTGTTGATATCTGGGCCAAAGACAGTGTCCCTCACAACTCCATACTGCTGGTTGGGACCAATTTTAGGCCATGGAAAGGGACGTCTAACACATCCTGCAGCTTTCTTGCCCACTGTGTCCCAAGTGCACTCATAGATGTGGGCTTCTGTCAAAAGGAGTTTTACCACTTTAAGCCTGAGTTCAAGATAGTCTTGAAGATATTGTAATACTCTGTACTTTGATAATGCAGTGCAGCCAGGAAAACCAAACCAAACCACAACACTCTAGCTTTAGCCCTTTTGCACTGACGATTTAGTTAGTATAGTCCTGTGACTCTGTGGAGACATGCTGTCAGGTCCCCCTCACATGAAAGGCTCAGTTGAAGCAGGCTCTACAGGAGGGATGGAGATGGAGTGCCCTCTGAGCTGGCACTGGCTCAATATACTGGTTTGAACATGCTTGTTGCACTTAAGCCAGTGAAGTGCATTTGAAACTCCTACCTGTAAGCCTCAACTTACCTTGCAGAGATACATATATTTTTAAGAAGCATAAATGTGTCCAATCCTCTTGTAAAACCAGCCTCTGGGATTTATTTCCATGATGGTCTGCAGTCCCAAGGCCGTAAGTGTAATCAGCTGAGGTTAGTTACACTGCTTGATGGGCTTTTAATCGCGTGGGCTCATTGTGATTTACATGTGCTCAGACAGATGCCCAGGAGAAGGAAATAAGACACTTTCTGAAATGAAAGTGTTGACCTTGGATCCAGACATTTCTTAACAAGTTTATCTTAGGGCCCATCTCAAATAAGACGCAATAACAAAGCGATATATTGTCCCCCAGTGGAATACAAGATTGCTGGAAGTTGCTGAGGTAAATACTGTGGAGGAACTTTTAATAGTATTCAATAATTGTCTGACCTTGCTAATGGTGGCGATCATAATTGGATCTCTTTCTGCAGGGTATAACATGGTCTCCTGTAAGGTCAGGAGAGAGTTTGTCCTTTTCTGGTGCTAACCTTTCACTACAATCCCAGTACTGCAGGTAGCTCACTCAGTAGGGGGCTGGTTTGATCTGTGTTTTGTCGTGTGGGGTCCTATAGGATTAAAAGATAACTAAACATTCAAGAGGTGGAGTTCACTGTTTAAATATGCATGAAATAGAAATGAGTGTAATGCTAAAACCAATATTAACTTCCTTTTGCTCACATTAAGGTTAAAACTTAGGACATATTTTGGTGGATGTCTTAATACACCGTAGTTTGGCGATGCAGGTTTCAGTTTCAAAACAGAGAGGTACTGTTTTTGAAAGTAGCAGACAAAAAAAAAATCCAATTTTTTTGCAAATAAATAAGGGGAAACCTTGTAATTCTGATTTACCTTGTTTTGACTGACTGAGTTTGTAATTTCAGACCCTTTCTTCATTTAGGACTGGAGAGTGATAGGTATTTTTATCATTGCTTGTTATACTTATTAAAACACAAAGTCCTAAACACTACTGGGGCTTTGAACTCGCTCTTATTTTCAGTCTTATACAATCATATGTAAAATCTGAGGAAGGTATCAATCCCTGCAGGTGACATAGGGAACATACAAACATATGTTTAGAGATAAGCCTGGAGGTGGCACACTAATGTTTGAGGGATGGTGTGCTAGCAAGGTCCTTTGGTTTGCCCTCTCAGTGGAGGTAGGCGATGGACATCCATGCCACAGCAAAGATGAAACAGTTATTGATGTGTTAGAAACCACCAAAGTGCCTGAGAGTGGCCACATAGGAATTAGGTCTTGTCCCTCCAGAAAGGTGGTGGGATCAATAGCCCAACTGAAGTGCATCTGCACCCCTGCCTGCAGCATGGGCAACAAACAGGAGACGCTGGAAGCCGTTGTACAGTAAGAAAACTGTGACGTGGTTGCCATCACAGAAACATGATGGGATGACTGAGAGGGGATATTATTGATATCTAAAGTGCAGGTATCAAGAGGATGTGGCCAGTCTCTTTTCAGTGGTGCCCAGTCATAGGACAAGGGGCAATGGACCCAAACTAGAACACAGAAAGTTCCACCTAAACATGAGGAAAAACTTCTTGACTTTGAGGGTGACAGAGCCCTGGCACAGGCTGCCCAGAGAGGCTGTGGAGTCTCCTTTTCTGGAAAGATTCAAAACTCAGCTGGACAACTGTGCAACTTGATCAAGGCGATCCTGCTTTAGCAGGGGAGTTGGACTAGATGATCCCCAGAGGTCCCTTCCAACCCCCACCACACTGTGATTGTATGATTCCTTGACTTGCACAACCAGAGTGCTGCAGTAGATGGCTATAAACTCTTCACAGGCCAGGAAGGAGGGACAGTGGAAGGTCCCTGCATGTTAGTGAGTGTTTTGATTGCCTTGAGCTTCATGACGGTGATGACAGGGTTGAGTATTTATGGGTAGGAATCAGGAGGAAGGCCAGCAGGGCAGCCATCATGGTAGGAGTCTGTTGCTAGCCCTTGTTCTTGTGGAGTGCTTTAACTTACCAGATGTCTGCTGGAAATACAATATAGCAGAGAAGAAAAGAGCCCAAGAGGCTCCTGGAGTGTGTGGAAAACAGCTTCCTGACACAGCTGGAGAGGCAGCCACCTAGGGAAGGCGCTGGACCTGTTGTTCGTGATGTGATGGTTGGAGGCCATCTTGGGCACAGTGATGATGAAATGGTAGTTTTCGATTCTTAGAGAAGTAAGGACGGAGGTCAGCAGGACTGCTGCCTTGGATTTCTGGAGGGCAGACTTTGGCCTGTTTAGGAGAAATTTATTCACCAAAAGGGTTGTCAGGCTCTGGCACATGGTGCTCAGGGCCGAGGTGGAGTCGCCATCCCTGGAGGGGATTAAAACACGTGTAGTTGTCACATGGTTTAGTGATGGACTTGGCAGTGCTAGATCAAGGGTTTGACTCCATGATCTTAAAGGTCTTTTCTAACCTAAACAATTCTTTGATTCTGTATACTATATATATATATTTAAAATCCCTTTTGATGTGATCTTGGAGCATCAGAAACAGTTGTGAGATAAAATATGCAACTGAACCAGTTCTTGTTTATTTGAAGAGCAGATTAAATGATATGGTAGGTTAAGACAGGCGGAAGGCGGGGAGGGCAGTTAAGTTTAGTGCTAACTGGCACACTTTCTGCTGCACTAATCTACATATTACAGAAGAACATTTTTGTCAATCTCCTTTTCAAAATGAGGCTTGCAGCTTCAATGTAAAGAAGAG
This sequence comes from Buceros rhinoceros silvestris, assembly GCF_000710305.1. NCBI lineage: Eukaryota > Metazoa > Chordata > Aves > Bucerotiformes > Bucerotidae > Buceros > Buceros rhinoceros. The sequence continues at coordinate 102,668 of NW_010393518.1, read as the reverse complement.
GTGAGGTCTGATTTCACCCCCATAAGCTTTAGAGTAAATCAAGAATCAATTGAAGAAAGTCAGTGGACCAAGCTCTTGTGTGTTATAAATCAGTGCTGATGATAATAAAACTATTTCAGTTTATACTAAGTCAGAATCAGCTGCAATTAAGAGCTTAGAGTTAAGTGTGACTAAAATCAGGTCAACAGAGTAGAAGCCTGAAATATTTCGTTTTGCTGAAGCTGCTTAAGGACAGGTTTGATGCTGTTCCATGAAGGACAGGCTGATGAAGATTCTACATATTGATGCTGGTCTGAGAGAAGACAGGAGCCTGTGAAATTGCTTTGTTCCCTCAGTGGAAATCTCATCAGCGTACTCTTGTCTCCAGTTTTCATGGATCTCTATCTGAGAAAGAAGTGTTGATTGCTTTAGCGCTTAAGCCTTTTTCGGTGTTTTGAGCAGATTGCTTGGCTTATATAGCAGCTTCAGAAATTAAGTGCTCGGTGTAAGTATCCTTCCAGTCATCCTAGGGATTCAGTCTGGGTTCAAATGTCTTATAACATGCAGGTATTACAAGTCAGCTGGAGGCATGAATATTTTCACCCCTTGGCTACACAGTCCTTGTAACCACTTATGGCGTCTTATCTAAACATGCTGTGCTCCGTCTCTCACGTATGAGTCAGGAGGATGAGTGTCACACAAGATATAAAATGTGTTACATTAAATTTCCTTCAGGGAAACCTATGAAGAGTGAAAATTACTAATTACCCATTTCCAATTCCCTTGACAACTGTAACAATTAGAGAGCAGTATTTAAATAAAACTGAAGACATTCCCTGTAATTTCTGGGAGGAGAGCATTTCTTTCTCATAAAGGACATACAATTTTCAAAGACCAAAACTTTTGGCACTCTTCATAGGCATTGCAGCCCCTGGGCTTGGTCATCCTTGGTGTCTGTGCCCTGTCCAGTCCAGAGCCATGGTGCTACTCGCTAGCTAGACATGGGAGAAAGCAAAAGGTGTCAGGATTAATGGTGCTAAGGTGCTACCTGATATTTGTCTGTGTTGGAAGGGCATGTGCCATGGCAGGTGGTGCTGTTTTATTTGACCAGAAGCTTTACCTGACAAAGCCGTGTTCACATGCAGTTTGCTAGTAAGACCTTCTCAGACCCCTGAAGGGGAAAAGTGGCAGCTCTGTAGCCCCCTTCCACCCCATGGACTCTGCAGCAGCAGGAAACATCTACCCCAAAGCGGTTTTACTTTTCCAGATGGAGCTGGGAGCTAAACAGATGTGATGCTTTCATAAAAATCACATGTTCCCCATTGATGGGGGAGCCTGTTCCGTGGTCTCAGAGGAATAATACCCTGTCTTTACAAAGTTTATTTCAGTAAGACTGAAATTAAAGAAATAATGCAACACTGATATGGGTAACTTGGACAAGCTGTGTTGAATTGAACAAGTCAAGGAACTGGTGGTGTTCCGTTGCTTAGTTGGTGTTAAATATTGCCAGTGTGCACTCAAGATGTGGCAGAACCATGTGGCAAGGAAGGCAATCAGTTGTGCAGAGAAGAGAAGCAGTGAGCTGGTGCTCGTTTTGTACACATGGGGAATAACAACGCAATGTAATGTGCGCTACATTTCCACCTACAGTGCTTCTCAGACCCACTAATTTTTGTGTGTTTAGTCTGAAGATTTCCTTAGGAAACAGACTGACTTACAGGCAGCCTGGATTTTGTACGTTGCATTGGAGAGCAATGTGTGAAATTGGTTTTGCACAGATTGAAATAACAAAGCACAAGGCAACACCGAAGCCACTGAGCACAAACACGCCTCAGCGAACAGCACTCCCTAAGCTTATTTAGCACTGTACACTGCAAAGTATGCTAAACAAAGAACAAACTGCTGCTCTAAAGAGCTTGCAGACATAAGAACCTGAATCCATATGATACAGTGAATAATCTGTGCCAGATAAGCCTCCTAGCTGAAATGTTCAGAAGAAGTTCTTAATTGGAAGGAGCAAGGGATGTAAGTGGGAGTTATGTGTATATCATTAGCAAGAGAACAAATGTCGCCAGCTTTAACTAATGTTGACTACAATAAATTAAAATAAAAAGGAAAAAACTGACACTTGATTTGAAGCTTGAGATGAGTGTTAATTTGAATATTCTTGCCGCACCTGACTTGTTCATAGTCTAAGGATTACTTAATTGGACTCTTTATACTTCAATTTTTGTATTTTAAGAAATGTCAGGTTATTACAAGTTCTAGAACAAAATACTGAAACAAAAATTCCTTTCAAGTCACATACTGTTAGAATTTGTTAGTCTGTGACTTTGAATGGAGTTTGACTCATCCCGCCTAAGCATCCCCAGCTCAGCTTCAGCTTTTTCTAGCTAAGCATTGCCTTCAGCTCTTCCTTCAAACAAGTCCCTGCTGATAGGTTCCCTGTGCTGCCGTAGAGTGTGTGAGTCTTTCTTGGGGGTGACTCACCCCCACAGAAGTTCAGCTTTCCAAAACATTTCAGAGTTGATGGGGGAGAGGATTTGCTTGTCTGTAACTTTAAAATGCAGGCGATTGTCTAAGGAATTTGCATATTGTGTTCATTTACTGATGCTTATCTTTGCTGGGGGCGCAGAGAGGTAAGGAAGGATCCAGGGCAGGGAAAGCATGTTTAAATTTGAGCCAAAGGCTTTGACATTACCTTGGTTGGTGTAGCATTGTGTTAGCATGCTTTGCTGATACTTCTCAAGAGCTTGTGTAGCAGTGCTGCTTGGGCACCCAATCAGCTTTCA
>NW_010393518.1:60567-99804 GCF_000710305.1 Buceros rhinoceros silvestris | reverse complement strand
GCCAGAGAAATTATGAGGTGAATTATACTTAGTTAAAGTACAAGGACAGACCATTCAGAGTTTGCTCTTTCATATTCCAGTCAGGTAAGAAATTTCATTCTCTGGTGGAAAACAGAATTAACTTCTCTAAGACCTCTTGAAATCTTTCGTTCATTTAAAGCTTGTTTTGTCTCTTGCCGGATCTAGTCCCCCTGTAAGCTGCAGTTCTGCTGTGGGGAGGAGAATACAGTACTGGGGGAGAGGCCTTAGATTAACTCTTAACTCTTCATGTTTGGAGAGTCTGCAGGTTGAAATGCCGCCACAGGTAGTACCCAGCATTTCTCATCTCAGTCATTCCCCCCACTGGAGCTGGTCTTACCTCTTCACCAAAACATATATCACAATGATGGGTGGCTGTGGATATAACGAGTCTCATGATTGTTTTTTCCATGAGTAATCTGCGCAACTTGACTGTAAATAATGTAAAAAATGTGACCTTTGTCCCTAATCCTGCCATTTTTGAAAAAGCATTTTGAGGGATATTTTAAATTTGGCATTTCTATATCCTACAGCATTGTCAAATTTACAGTTCACTCCTTGCTTCTGTGAAGTTTTAAAGCAATAACATGGCAGTTCAAGCAAGCAGAGTTATTCACTTCTGTGAGGATCCTGGGACACAATGAAATTATGATGTCAAGAAGATTCAGGCCTTGCTTTAGTCAGCCAAAAATATTGACAGAAAACGAATAAGATCCAGCTTTTTCTGGTGAACCTGAGTGTCTTTTTCTCACGAACCCAAGCATCTTCCTTGGATGTGACAATGAGAGTTGAGACCGTTGTTTTATCAAATACTACCCCAGCTGTAGAATTCCATATAATGCAATTCAAAACACATTCAATATTTCAGCTTCTTGCAATTTTCTATGATGTCCATTGTAGAAAATATTTCTGAGATAAACAAGCAATAAACCTGTCACTGAATGAATTCTGTTTGTTCAAAAACATAATGACTGTCTTCGCCACAAAAGCTGTATCTTTGCTTCACAAAAGATGAAACTGCATAGAGAGAAATTGCACTCAGAATATCATTCTATAAACAGTTGTATTTTAAACCTAATGTTTTATCAAAGCTTATGTAACAAGTACAGTACTTTAGAATATTTTTTCTTTAATGATAAAACAAGAAAATGAGCATAGTTTAAAAATTGTGAAGTTTTTTCATTTAATTTACTTAATATATTAGTTTAACATATTAATGCAAACATATTAACAGCTGAAATAATGGAATGCTTGATGAATATTAATCTTTGGATTTAATGTGCCTGTAATTAAACCAGAACTGATGAGGTTAAAGCAGACTTTTGCCATGTTGTCAATAAGAGCCATTGGAGGGCAAAATGGTGAAAATGGGGTCTTAATCCATCCAGCAAGATGATGATGCTTGTTTGCCAGTAATCCCACTACAGTTTCATGAGAGAAGACTTACTGTATTGCAAAGTTTGCCTGTCTTAAAAGTTTACAAATATAAATTAAAGGGGGTTTATTTGGAGGGTGAGCATAGTTCTGGGGTACACAAATGGGACACTTGAGCACTTGAACTTTTGAACACTTGAACTATTTTGCAAGTGGAGGAAGCCACAGAGATGACAGGTTGCCACACGCACCACTGAGCAAAGCAAGCGGTTACGTGGACTCCTCGCCTGGCACACTCGATGTGAGCTGAAGTGTGCAATAGTTTCACTTGATCAATCGACACTTCCTTACAGCTTGATGTGTGAAAGCAATCAGGAAAAGAAAACACAAAACATCCAGCGTCTGTGCATGCTTTCAATCAGCAAACAAATGGCCAATAAGCCATTGACCCAAACCAGTTCCTGCCAAATGGGCATGCTCAGAGTGCACCCGACACCTCCCGGTACGGGTAGAGGAAAGCCACCTTTCTACAGCTGCAGCATTTCCATACATATAAAGAAAGAAATAACTGCAGTATTTTAAATATCATTAAGTTACAATTTTCTGGACAAGTACAAGCCTGTGAGTTACACGAGAGAGACACATTTGATGTGGTAAAATGTAATATTTGGTCAAATTAGGAGGCCTGGGGCGTGACCATTATCAAAGACTCTCTAGGAAATGAAGTTAGGTATTCATAGAAACCCCCTGAAAAAATAGGGCTGTTAAAGGAGCCACTGCTGTCATCACAGGTTACTGCAGGAGGACGGTGGTTGTGGGATGCCTTGGTGCAGGTACAGGCATGGGTTTTGGAGGATTTTGCTGCCCTGGCAGAAAAGGAAAAGTCAGAGCCCTGTGAGGGACTTGCCTTCTTGTGGATGTCCTCACTGCAGCTTTGGAACACACAGAGTGTTTGGGGATGGACTCCCCTGCAGTTCCTTTAGCCAGCACATGTCCCCAGCCTGGCCGTGGTGAAGTGATTGAGCAGAAACTCCCCAAGGGGGAATTAGGCAAGCTCTGGGAGAGAGGTCTTATATTGGGGGTAGCATCTGTTGCAATGGGCTATTGTTTGTTTGCTTAAAATGCCGACAGCTCACAGCTCATGGTGTACTTGCTTGAAGGAAGGAGATACTGCTGTGTTTTTTACTCCTGTAATTTTCGCTCCTGTAATTTTGATGCTATTAATGTTTTCTTGGTTTTCATTCTGCTCATTCGCCGTTGTTTTATCTCCATAAAATAAGGATAAAAGTAATCCTCAAAGCAAGGTTTATATAATGTTTTTCTAGTATTTGAGACACAAAAGCCTTGCTGAACTAATTTTCAATGACTGTTTCCCTCCATTATCTTTCTCTTCCCCACGGAGGTTTCTAGGCAGTACAGAACTGGGAAACAGCAGTAAGAAAAGGCAGCGTGTGGTGCATCCCCAGCCATGTTTTGATCTTTTGCTCTTCCTATAACTGTGAATAACACACAGTTTACTTTTTGTTTGTGACAAACAGGCAGCGTGTACTACCCTGGAGAACAGCTGGGTGTTGAGTACAGCCTCAGAACTCTTTCTTTGATAAATGCTCCCCTTTAAGCTGCATTTTCTATTCGACATGGCAACAACATTGAATTCAAACGCAACTTTCAGGCACCATTTTTGCACATTCTATCAGTCCCAAATTCCCAAACAATGTCACTAGTTAAAGTAATTCAGAATATAAAGCTAAATTTGTGGGGCAGCTGGCCTTTGCCTCTTCACGAGGCTAACCCTTATTCAACATTACCAAACTGAGATGCTCCGAGGCACAGTAGAGATGCCTGACATCTCTAGTCACACGTCGTAGCCCTACCAGAGCTGCTTATGTGATTGTGACCCTCTGTGAATTGCTGACAGGCTTTCTGAGCTCATGGTGTATGTTTGTGCAAACAAATATAAAATAAATCACAGAAAAGTGTATATTAGAAGGGAGATGATGAAAGGGATTGGCTCATCTCCTTGGTGAAGGCTCCGGTACGGGGCTGGACTGTGGTTAGGTTGTATAGCTGGCTCGTAGCTCAGGGCTTCAGGGCGAAGGCTCTGTCCTTGTAGATAGAGCCTGGAAGAGCTGATAAATGAGCACATAGATGAGGATAAAGGCTTATAAACAAAGTCTGCCATTTTTTATATTTGGACAGTACAGAAATAACCTGGTGTTTACTCTTTGGAATGGAGCACCCAAGAGATAACCTTACCCTCCTTTTAATCTTACTACTGCTTCAGGAGTCTCAAGAGCTACTTTAGCCGGCAGAATCAAGCATCTCTTACTAGTTCTCTCCACTCTGAATTACTGACTGAAATTCTGTGGCCTTCATTATGCAGGAGGTCAGACTTGAAGATAATGGTCCTGCTGCCTGTGAAATCTAGTACTTCTGCAGGTCTAGAGGGTTAAGGATCAGGAACTGGATTTCGGTGTCATGACCTGGGAGTACCTCTGCTTGTTACTGAGCTCTGTAATGCTGTGAAGCCACAGTGTCACTAATGTGATTCTCGAAGGGAAAAGAGATTTGCAGCAGTTTATTCCTCTTTGTAAGCAAACAACCAGGAAAAACAAGATCTGGCATAACTTTTCAAAGACAATGGGCAAAATGGTGGTAAAAAAGAGAAATCAGTAATTAGTGGCTTCTTCCAGTAATGGCCGTCCCTTTACTGTGACTAATGCTGTGTCACAGTTTCATGCCTGCTAACTTGAGGCTGATAATTTATACCTTTTGTGAAGTGCTTTGCAATCTTGTGAGAGTGCTGTGGAGGACGGGGTATCATTATGGTCTGTCGCTTTTATTGTATGGGTAGAAGTAACTGCCAATAATTTGACACCTAGACAAACTTTCATCATCTCCTGTGGAAGTGGCCCGTGAAGAGCAGCTGGAAGCAGTGTGTGAAAAGTAGCCAGAGAAGCTGTGTTAGAGGAAGCAAGGGTAGTTAAGGAAAGAACCAAGGCAGAATTGTTTCAGCATCTAATGCAGCAGCTGATTGCCTTGAGCTTCCCTCCTTTCCCTGACTTTGGGGACAGAGGGAAGAGGCGCTGAACTTTTAATAGAAATGTACCAGCTTTAAAAATTCCTTTGACCTTTTGGCCAGAGGAAAATGCTGTACTCAAAACATTAATTTAAACCCAAGAATTTCTGAAAAAAAAAAGGTATGAATGGTGGGTGATTTTTTTCACCAATGAGAGAGCCATTTCAAGCAAAGATGCTTTTATATTTATTCTGAGTTAAAACTGTTTTATAGAAGATCTATCTGTTCCTCTTCTCTCTGGACCAGTGCATCAGATTGTGACTTGTCTGCTTGCATTAATGGCATTGGTTTATGATAAATGTTATAACACAGTGTGACACATCTGAGTTTTCCCATGCCTTCAGTGCAGGACTGTCACAATGAAACCTTTAAGAATGTGTCTTTTGATTCACTGCTCGATCAGCACTGGCTGATCCTCCAGCAATTTTAAAAGCTATTAGTTTTATCTTTGCCATGTATTGAATGCGTTTTCTTTTAGAATCCCAATGGGATTTTCAAACTGATCTATCGAAGACCAAGATGATCTGGTATGAATAAATGAAAAAAGGAAAATGGGAGAAGAAGAGCAGAATGTTTGAAACACTCCAACTTATTGCACCGTGTTCTTCACATTAGGGCCAAAACTCAAGAGGGGAAGATGGGGAAAATCCACAGTTTGATTTTTAACTATGGATTTTCCAAGATAAGCATTCCAAAGATGACCTGGGGAACTGGTTTTGAGGGTTGTTCCCACCACTGCAGACCATGTGATGAGTCTAAGATAGTGCCTTTATTACTTTGATTTGCATCCAGTAGAATAGAAGGATAGAGGGAATATCATTCCTTTTTTCCTTTCTGTTGTCAAATGAGGATTAAAAATAAGGAAATTTCTTGCTGAGGTGTATCAGATTTTTATTTATGAAGTCCTCTGTCATTTCCCACTTCAGCATAGGAAAATTCTAAATTGTTGACATTTCTTGCCATACTCTATCTATCTGCAATATTTGTATCCGCTGTGGGACATCTGAGGTGTGCCATTGACATATCACACAAAAATTACCTTTTCCGAGGAGAACTGGCATAAATGGTGTGAGCATAAACTGAAACAGGACATTTCTTCCCATTTCAGGAGGACCTGTAGGACACAAGTGGGGTGAGCCCAGAAACAGAAGCTGGGAGCTTATTCTGACTCTTTCTAGCTAGTCTTTCTGTATCGCAGAAACAGTAATACTTACCCTGCTAGGATTTGTGGATCGTATTAGAATGAAATTGCAGTGTATGAATATTGCTCCAGGTTTCTGTTAGCTATTTTGAAGTTATACATTTTTTATCGTATAAAGTATGCTAAGATTGGTCCAGATCTCCTGCTTGCCTGTTTCATTTTAACCAATGTTGACAGCTCGAGCTGGGAGAAGCATCCTGAATTAAAATTAAAAGTCAGTGCAAAAATAAACCCAAACTTTTTCTGTAAAATAATTAATTCATTTTGTCAATGAACTCCATTTGCAAAACACTCTAAGTCTTGTTAGACAACGATTACAATATAATAGATCTCCACAACATTCAGACACCTGAGGCAGATGTTTCTTTTGTAACATTCAAGGACTAGGCTGTCCTCTCACATTCTGTCTGTCCCCTTCACATACACGCATACACCTAATTATAAATGACACATCATTTTTTGAGGGTAGAATATGATTCTGAGTTAGTTACAGTGTGTTTGTGGAACTAATGGCTATAGTATTTCTTTTGAAATGCTATATTCTCTCTTCTGTTTCTCTCTTTTTTTTTTTTTTTTTTTTTTTTTTTTTTTTTTTTTTTTTTTTTTTTTTTTTTTTCCCCTCTAGGTAAGCAAAAACATTCATAGTCAACTGGTATCAAGTGAGACATGACTGTAGTGATTGTATAAGGTTAGGAAAACTGAAAACTGAAGTTGAGATTTTTAGATTATCCTCCACCCCAGCAGTCACTGCATGTACTGTTTACGAAAGAAGGAGGCATATATTTGGTTTAAAGGTCTTGTATACATACAAGGCATGCATGCAAGTTGCAAAAGACTTAATTTTACTGGCAAAAAGAGTAGTTTTGCACCAAATCCTTGACTTTGTCTCATCTGAAGAGATACCATTGCTCAAAAAGCTTAGGCATTAGACTGGTAATGCTTAAATATTGAATACGTAAGGTGGAATGAAAATTGTATGAGAGTGTGGTATGTGGAGCCACTCTATGGATCTTTCCTGTGTGTGTTTTAAGTGTGAGGAAAATACTCAGCATTGCCATTTCTGGTATCCTTCATGCACCACGTGTTACAGTGTATCGTAAAAGGTCTTTGAAATGACAGATGGGAAAACCCTCTCACATTCTGCAGCCTTGGTGCTCTTGTGGGGGTGGCACCCAGCACTGTGGGTTGGATCCCTGTGGTTTCCCCACACTCCTATAGCTTCCCACTTTCAGCTGCAAGGATGGAAGAGATACAGAATGGAGGAAAGGGAAGCAAACCAAGGGAAACCTTGATCCGTCTGGGACTCAATAGCTCCAGCTGTCATTGTCCTGTGCTAGTTACAGTCCCAGTACAGCATAAGGCACCCAGCTGTGTTTGAGTGTGATACCTTTTATATTAGTGCAGGCTAGAACAGTGAGTCAAGAGGTGCTGGGACTCAGAAAAGCCATTTTTGGCATTAAGTTGCCCTGTTTTCTCAAGTGCAGTTCAGCTCACAGGTGGAGGGGATGCCAGGGGCTCAGAGATGGTTCCCTGCATGATTCTCCCAGTTTTGCCGTTTGCTCCAAATGCCTGTGGAACTTACCAGTGCAGCTTTGTGAGAGAGAGGAGCAAAGCACATGTAAGAATAATGAAAAGTTCTTCTTACTGTGACCCTTGGAGGGAGTGTGGAATGTTATGTGTTTATCTTGACCTGTCTCATTTATCTAACAGAACTTTAATTTGACATTACTTATATCACTTCATATTTCTGCTGAAAATGTCTGCAATTGCATTTGGTATATTTGAGGATGTAAATCCGTTGAAAACAGCAAAAAGTCTAATTGAGAGAGTTGACTTTTGAATTAAATGTAAATCAATATTTTTTTTTCTTTTTTATGATTACCTCCCACCCATCTCCTGAAGTTCCTTTATAAAGCTTCCTGACATACATTCAATAATTCATTACTCCTGTAAAGATCAAACGTCCATTGCTTAGGAACAGAAGGCACTGGGTTAGCACAAAAATGTAGGCTACCATCTGAGGCTGTACAACTGACAGCCTGATGCCCAGCCAAAAGCCCGGGAGTTTAAATCTGGACTAGGTTCTTCAAGGCCAAAAGAAGTCTTGTCCGTGCGTGTGTATGGTGCGCACGTGCTGTTGCAATGGCATGCTGCCTTCCTCTGTGCTAAGAAGTTGTCCGAGTGATTCACAGGCTTGGAGCAGGAGCCATGATGTTGACTAGTTCTCTGACTGATCAATTCAGTCCCCCTCAAAACCCCCGGAAACCCTTACATGGGGTTGAAGGCTTTGCAATGGAGTGTATTGGAACTCTTCAGTTTCTTCTCTGTAGTTAAGTACAAAACCCCCGGAAGCCCTTACATGGGGTTGAAGGCTTTGCAATGGGGTGTATCGGAACTCTTCAGTTTCTTCTCTGTAGTTAAGTATCCCATAGTGGGGTACTCCCTGAGCGAAAAGGTGTCTGTGTTTAGTCTGTATCTGAGGCTAAACTGCAGCAGTTGCTCTAACACCCAACGACCTGTCCCCAGAATTGGGAAAAGGAGACACACGGGTTGAAATGAAAACAGATTTAATAGAACAACAAAAGTAATATTAATACTAATGCCAATATAAAGTACAAAAAATTACACTCAGCCCAGCAAGTGTGCGATGGTCACAATAAACAGGAAAGCAATCCTCAGGAGAAGGAAGAGGAGCAGAAACAAAGTTCCCCATTTATCCTAAGATAAGGACCATGTTTATGGTCTGGAATACACCTGGAGCCAGCTCAGGGCAGACATGCTGGCTGACTCGAAGCTGCTAATGGCCTGCAGATCGTGGCAGACCTGTGGTTCTCTCCCAGCGAAACCAGGACAGGAGGAAATGGGTGGAGCAGGGATTCTGCATGTTAGTATGAAGCTGTCCCTGGAACCCTACTTCCTCTGGCACTTGTGGTCTGTAACAATAACTATGGTGTCAGCACAGCACACATCACACTGACTTCCGCAAGACACAGCTCACCTTCACCACTCAAATGGTCCAAAGCTGTTCCTCTCTTTCAGACTCACTTGTTTCTAGATCTTCTTTCTTAAGGAAATAAAGCAATCTGAGGGTTTTTCATTCCATACTATTGGAAGATTCTGTGTTTCAGAACCAAATTGTGTGAATACTGTGTAAGGGATTGTCACTCATAGCTTTGGTCCAGGTTCTTCACTGAAGGTCCTACCCATGTCCCTGAAGAAGGCAGCTGTGCTGTGGACTTTGCTGTATCAGATGTACATTTTATCATTTTATAATTTTTTTGTTTTCTGGCACAGAATTGAGAGATAAATGGAGTAAATCTACCTCTTACTGTCTGACCAGGAAATTATTTTGGAAAAAAGCTTATTATTGACCATAGAAGAGGAACAATGATTTTGTTGGAAAGATGCTTTTAACTTGTAGCTAAACTTTCAACTTAACTCATAGTTGAAAAAGCCTTAGTTTTTCATGATTTGTTCTCAACTCTGGACACAGATCCTGAGATCATTGCTCTATTACATCACAGTCTTTGCTTGGAAGCTTTTTCAAGCAGCCAAAGATTTAAACTCTATAACCTATAGCTGTCTCATTGGTGTTGATAAACAGCTATAAGAATGCAAAACTGGTTTTCCAAACAGATTTTTATCTCTTAGATTTCTTTTCAACATCAGGCCTACAGTTGAATAATTTTATCAAATTAATACAAACTATCTGCTAGGTACTCTCTTGTGGAGTTTGCTTTTTATGGAATGGTTTTGCTATTCAAATAGTAGCTTCTGGAGTATAGTTTTTACAGAAAAATAAGTAGACTGTTGAATTAATGAACCTTGGACTGTGAGAACATACAATTAAAGATACAATTTACAGAAACCTCCTACTTTACAAGGTAATTGTCACAAAGTTTCTCTGTATTAATGGGTATTAATTATTCCTGGTATTATCACAGCTCTAGAAATAGGCAATATCGAATGATAGAAAAAAAATTAGGTGTTAATACTGCCATGGTGATGTGTTATCTGCCTTGCTAGCTTTGCAGACCTGGTATGCACAGATGACCTTGTTCCCAAAACCGGGGGATGCCAGCCGAGTGCCTGCTTCACCACGGAGAGGCTGGGCTTGTTGTTTTCCCTCTCCACTCCAGCACTGTACCGAGGCAGAGCTCTGGCAGGGGTGACATCTGTCAGTTTTGGAAGAGGCAGTGAAATGGCCCTTTCTTCAGGTGGCCAAAGAAGACACAAATACTGTCATCTCCAGCACAGGGAAAATTTATTCAGAGGTAGGACCCTGCGTTCCTGTCATATCATAAGATCATACAGGCTAGGGAACACAAACTGACTGTGTCTTTCCCTGCTTACAGTCCTCTGAAGCCCCGCTCATCCCCTCCCCCAAAATGCCTAGTGGAATTCCAGTATTCCATAGTACTTTTATATTTTTGCTGTTAAAGGCTTCTTCCTCTGGAGCAACAGTTATGTCCATTTCCTTGAACTGCTGTTTAAGTCTGGCCTGCGCATCCTCCTAGGCATTGATTTGGCTAGCAGCCTAGAAACCAGGAGGATTTTCATGGTTCGTGAGGCTGTAGAAGCGTCTGTGCTCAAAATTAGGAATCTTGGGCGTAATTTCTTCCTGCTGTCTGGGAGGACAGGTTCTGGTTCTGTGCAGAATTACTCGAGGCCTCTGTGCAACCCATCGCAGCTGCCAACGTTGCGTGTACATGGACAGTAGCTGATGTCCTAACTTCAGAAGAGGCTGTCTAAACACATTGTAAAGCTGAGTTACTCTCAGAGGCAGAGAACCCTACTACCATACTCCAGCTAGAAGTCTGGAGCTGAGCTGAGCCTAGACTTCACCCTCCTGTGGCTTTCAGTGAAGTCCCACTAAGGTTTTCATCACCTTCTCATGTTTCTGCTGCTTGGGTGAGAGGAGAGGGAAAATATTGTTATAGAATTATGCACTGTAATTCTTAAAGGCTAAATTTTGCTTTAGGGCACGGCATGAGATAATCAATAGGTTTAATATACAGAATTCCAGATGATATGTGGAGTTTCTGGGCTTGTAAATAAGCAAAGAGCTTGTGTGGGGAAGCCTGTTGGTTTGGGAATTGCATGTTTGAGGGGTAAAATCCAGAAGAGCTGGAAAGTCCTCTTTTTTGCCATTTTATAAAAAGAAAGGCGATGATAATTTTATTTATAGCCGAAATGGATGAATGTTGTAAATGAGGCAAGATTCGAGGCATGAAGCAAAATGTTTTGTTCAGCTGGTGTTATGAAAAACAAACAGCTTATTAGGAAGAGGTTTTTACAGGAGGCTACCTCTAAAAAGAAAATGAAATTGCAAAAGCTCATAATATCCTTACGAGTGAAGTGACCGCTGGTAAGAATGAATCAGGCAATGGCTGGGAATTCACAGACCCATGGCAGAAGCAATTTCAGAGTCAAGTTGCAAAAAATTCAAACCAGAAACCCGCATTAGTTTTATCCATTTTATACAAGCAAAAGTAATCACTGAGGTTATGTACATCATCTGTTACGCTGACCTGCCAATACAATGGTTACAAATGATGGGGTTTGTTTCTGGTGAGCCTTTCCCTCAGCGCAGGGACAGTAACTGCAATATTTCTGTGGTTTATGACCTCTGAATGCTCCTATGATGCCATTATTAGGATCTATTTTTCACTGTACCTTAACAGTTCTTATTTCACATGAATTGAGCTGCTCTTATATTTTTAAGCTACACTTTTGCCATACGCAATAATTTCTTTGTTAATAGATTCAAAGCAGGAAAGCAGGTGATTTCTGAGCACCTTGAAGTATTGATTTAGAAAATACCTGGCACAACCACAGCTTGAGTCTGCGGTTCTGCTAGTGGCCATTGTTCGAAGGCAAGAACTGCTGACACCAGTTGAGAATTTGTTGTACTGACTGGTATCCTTTAAGTCATGGCAGTTTATTATTACCCAGAAGCTGATAAGCTTGAAAGCCCAGTGTCAAAAGTGACCTTTCCCATGCAACTCTATAGGAATGGAAAGAGCTGAATTAAAATATGGGACTTGTCATGGGTACAGAATGGTTGTGGGTTTAGAGCTGTGAAGAACATCACAAGAATTTTTGTCCAAATGAATAAATTATGAACTCTTGGAACATCATAATTATTAAAAAAAATAATTGGCAAGTAAAATTTTTACAACTCTGTAGACTCTTCAAAATCTGTGAGCATTTCAAATGCCATTCATTATCTCTGTGAACTCCTGGGACCTCAAGGTGATCTCGTGTCTGCAGGATTAGACTCCTAAATCTGACTGCTGCAAAACCAGGAAACCGGTATTCTTCAGCCTTTCACCTCAATTTCAGATCAATGTCTCCTAAATGTTTGAGTGTTGTTGTTTAAAAAAATAATAAATGAATATGGATAATATAATTCTTGGACTCACTGCAGAGTCTTCCTCCCTTTAGTCATTAGGAAAATATTTTCTCTGACTGATCTTGTTGTAAAATGTGTTATTTCAAACCACAGATATTGACAATTATTATAAATCAAGCTGAACAAGCATAATTAGAATTTAAGTTTGTCAAGGTCTTTGGAAGCATATCCTGAGAGCCAACTGTGTCTAAGTTGTGGCTTGTTTCCAGCTGACTTCGGGCCAAAAGTTGATGTTGTTGTTCAGCCCCCATTTGAAAACAATTCCCGGGCATTTCAGAGGGTGAGTGCCTGTTAAGCTGAATAAGAATTGAATAGAATTTCCAGAATTTGTCCTTAAATTTGGGTTGTGGGAAGAAATGGTTCTAAGAATGAGATAATTTTGACTAATATTGCTCTCTAATTGCTTCTCATTTCCTTTTCACTGCTGACAAATTCAGAGCCTAGCATTGCTATCATCATGCATTTTCCGACAGCCCAACTGAGAACGATGGAACATCTAGGAAATAATATGACTCCCAGGTGTTTTTCACTGTATTTGACATGTGCATCAGCTTGGTGGTCATGTGAAAAAAGTGAGGGTGTGTTCTGAGAGCAGGCTTGCATTCTTGAATTTGCCATGTACTTCTTCAGGTAGCTCACTGAACCCTTCATTCTCTCCTCTGAGACAGCACTGCACTTCACTGCCACCTCTTGTCCCATTGTGCAGACTGAATAGAGACAGCGCTTTCATATACTCCGGTGTGAGGGTATGGCTTAAAAGCGTACGTGGCATATGAAGACAGTTGAATATAACTAAGAAAGTGATGCGGTTGTACCATGAACTTGTGCTGAGCTGTCAGTGTATCTTTCTGAGCAGTGTCATTTACAAAGTGACAAATGTTCTTGAAATGCATGTGGGAATGTACGTTTGTAGCAAATACCAAACCCTATGATTGGCTCTAGGTCAAAGAATACACAAAGTAATTCATTGTGAGCTAAGATGCAAGCTGATGCAGCCCCAAACTAGTGTAGGCAGATGCCTATGTAGTTACTGAAGTAGCTTATTTGTGAAAGTAAAAAAACCCAAACCCAAACCCAAACCCAACCCCCTGCCTGCTTTCAGCTTTATATTTACTCTTGGCTAGCTCAAGTGCCGAGGGAAAATTTCAGTATGAGTTTGCTTAGCAACTCTTACAAGATACAAGTAAATTAGTATTCTTCCTTTTAACACGGGCGCAATCCTGCAATTCTGTCAGCAGAAATTCTGCAAGCAGAGCAGGGAGACAATGCCAGTAACTTTCAATGGATCATCAGCAACAATATTTAGCAAGTCATGTCTGATTTCTTTTTGGTTGTCTTTTAACTGTTTATGACATACTGTCAAAAAGCCAGGGACTGCTTGAGTGAGACCATCAGGACATACCTGTAAGTTAATAATTCTAATGCTCGTTTTGTGATTTAGACAGAAAAAAGC
The DNA here is from genome assembly GCF_000710305.1 of Buceros rhinoceros silvestris. Lineage (NCBI taxonomy): Eukaryota > Metazoa > Chordata > Aves > Bucerotiformes > Bucerotidae > Buceros > Buceros rhinoceros. Next base: position 86,264 of record NW_010393518.1, on the reverse strand, counting down.
AAAAACCCAAGAAACCAAAACCAAACCCTCGAAATCCTTAGAATGTCATTTTCTTTTTGCTTTTGAATGTCTGAAATCAACTAAGATATCATTGGATGTATTAATTGCTCAAGTATATTTCACAACTGTATTTTAATTTAAAAAAATGATGATTGCTGTAGGGATCGGTGATTAAAGTATTCAATATATTGAATATATGCAAATGTGAACTAAGTGCTACAATGTACGAATGAGGCATTGTAGTTACTATAGATAGTTTAATGACAATGTCAGCTCAATATTCAGTAGCAGTCAGGAAAGAAAATTGAATTTAGGAATTATTTGAGAAGAAATTGAGACCAAAACTGTCTGAAGGTGTCTCAAGAATGCAAGACAATATGCTTGCCATCCTCTCACATTCTCCCTTTGCCATCTTCTGGTGGCTACTTTCAGAACCCTTGATCTGACCCAGTTTGGCTGTCCTTTCCTTTCCTTTTCTGATCCATGAAACTCAGACTGTGTTTTGTCATAAACCACATTGCAGTAAGGTGTTTTTATCATGTGGTGTAAGATTTCCTCTGATTATTTTCTTCTTGATCTATTAACCAAAAAATGATAAATCAAACAATGCTGAATGTAAGGAAGAAAGTGGATACTTCATGTTGCAAGCTTATTCCTAAGTATCCTGTAGTTATTGTGGAAAAGGAAAAACACATCTGAACTAGAAGGTAATTTTACTCTTGTGATCAGCCTGGTGGAAGTCCAGGAAACTTTCCCAGTGTGTAATGTCTGGCAGTTACATAGTAGCTTCCAGAATGCTTTTCGGTTATTCTAATAGGTAGTAATATATGCTGTTTGAATGAATTTATGCACATTTTGTAGGCATTAAATACAGGATTTAACTGGAAAGTCATCTTGTAGCAATGAGAAATCTTCACACCTTGCGTGTGGTTATTAGTACAATACCAAAGACACTCTAAAGCAGCTGCTGAATCGTTCTTTTACACTCAGACTCTCTTCCTGCCTGCAGTCACAATCCATACAGCAGAATGTTTGAGAATGTATTTGGTAGGATGGGGTCAAACAAATTACCGTTAGAAGATTAAAAGTTTAATTAATTTGATTAAAGATGATGACTAATTCTAGCAGTTTCCTATTGTGTTTATTAACAGCAATAAATATCACATGGAGTTATGAAGTGGTGGCTACTTCTGGTTCTGAACAGAAAGTAACGACTGAATACATGTTTGAAGATTGATTTCATTAATAAAATCTGTCACCAGTGAAGACATTAGTGGGATAGGACAGTATCTGAGAAATCAGTGCAGTACAAGATTACTTATCCTACATTGATAACTGTGCTTGTAACCCAAGAACTTTGTCAGCAGAAGTGGCAACTTTAATTACATTGGCATGGCCATTGGTGTATTTGAGTGTAGATGATTAGAATTGATGAACCTTGGTTAATGAAAACCCTCAAAGGTTAGTCAGTCGTATTTATATAATTGAAGACAATCTCAATTAACTGATAAGGGTTCTTTTATTTTTAAATTTTATTTTATTACTCCATTAAAGATAAAAGTAAGATTTCACTTTGTGTTCCATCAAGTTAAAGAGGTGTATTTAGATGGGATTAGTAGTGAATTTGACAGCATTCTTCATTCCCTCAGTCATCCACTATAGGAAGTCTGATTATGCCCGTGTTTATGCCCTGCATCACCTCATGGACATCCTTGGCTTCATGCAAGTGTAAATGAAGGAAGAATATGGCTTCATAGGAAGAATGACAAATGCCGTATTAGCTTGGCAGCTAAACTGGTTGCCAGAGCATGCGGGTGTTTCAGGCGTTTCATTGAGTTACCTGCTGTTGCAGAAGCAGCAGACATGAAGACTAGTTTTAGCAATTGAGGTGGTCTGGATGTGAAGTGATTCATAATATGCTTATTTGTATCTCATCAAAGCAGATACTGGGTGTTATTATCTATGAATGCTAAATACAGTGATTAATTACACCACTGTTCAAGAAAACAAGATAACTTAGATTTTTATTAGAAGAAAATGCTGATTCCCTTTGTCACTATAATAAATGGTTTTGTCTTCCCTTGCTTGCTCGTTTAGATATATTGAGATAACACTAATTACTTTATAATTAGTTACGTGTACAAACAAATATAGCCCAACAAATACATACATTTCAAAGCATCTCTTTTCAGTCCACTGGGAGCAGGAATTTGGGGCTGTTAATCTAGGTCCATAGTGAAAGGCTAGAGAACCTAATACTTTTCCTCCGGTGCCAGGACTCCTGGCATATAATCTAAGCTACTGAATAATGGAAAAATACTGTCAAATTGGAGACAGTTCAGAAAAAATGTAAACCGCCTACTGTCTTTCATTAAGCCACTTAGGAGTGTGAAGCTTTAATCGTGGAGAGTTGAATCTGAGATGCCGAGTCCAATAATACAGGATGCTCGTGCCAGGCTGGCAGGAGGCCGCACTGAGGACCATTTGGGAAATGAGGGCCCATCAGGCTTCCTTGGACCTGCTCTTTCACAACCAAAATTACGTGTGGTTTAGGTAATTCATGCTGCCGTTGTACAAGGTTGTGCGGGAGTTCGCAGAACTGGCTGGGACACTTTCATAGCTAAATTATCTAGACAGGGAAGATGACTAACTTCTCTCTGCCAAAGCAACTATGGAGCTGGACGAATTTTAACTCTGTTAGTATATGGGCCCCAGCAAGTGTTATTTTATATCCCATTTGCCTACAGGTACCTCTCAGACTGGCTGTTCAGATGCTGGCAGCCTCTGCCACGCAGCGGGAGAGTAGCAGCCTGGGCTGTGCCCACCACGGGGCCACACAAAGCCTGCGCCACACAGAAAGAGGGGTTTGGCAGCTGCGGTTTTGCATACTCATTAACCATGTAATCTTTAATTTTAGCCACTGTCTAGTTTCTATACTGGGAATATGTTCTTGAGCTGGTCTTTGGAAAGAATGCAGTTAATGCTATTCTTACACATAATTGTGTATATCCATGGGAAGCACTTTAGTTTATATTCCTGTGGCCAGCTATTTATTCCTGTATATATTCCTGTGGCTCGCTTTTTATCAGCACATGGTCTGTGGGGGCCGATGTTTCTCAAGAAAGTAAGTGACACTTCAGAATTTCATTGTCTGTTTGGAGGTGACTGTCTCCAGATGTCATGAACATCAGTTTGAAATACGTCTGAATCAATGCCTATCTTAACAGGCATTAAAACCTTGATTTTGGTTTTATATCACTGGAACTGAGGGGGGAAATAAAGCAACAGCACAAGCAGCGAAAAGACTATTTTGGCATGTGTGTGATGCAAGCATGTTCTGCAAACTATGTTATGAAGACCATCTTTGTTACAAAATTTTGTTTTAAAAGAAGGGAAAATATACAGCTGAAGTCTATTAGCAAGGCAAATAGCTACCAAATGCATGCTGTGCCTTTATATAGAAATATATGTATAAATTTACTACAATATACTTGCATTTGCAATAACAAATAAAGTGGTCTGAAAGATGACTGAAAATAGAACAATATGATTAGGGGAGTTAAACCCTGGTTCTTTGATGCACTGAAAAATGTAGTATATGCTCATTTATGTGCAAATGTAATGGAAAAAGGCTGCAGGTAAACTGGCGAAAGCCTGAACAAAATAAACACTTAATTTTCTTTTATTGTACTTTGTGACTATTAATAATATTATGGTACTAAGGCAGAAACATTAAACTAAGCAGGGGAGCAATAAATGTTCCTAGACTGTGCAGTGCTGTTGATATTAGTGGCTAATAGCTCCAGAGTTCACATAAAATGCAGATTGAAGTAAAAGAAGATGTTTGGTGGAGTCAGCAGTGGCAGTGAACTGTTTACAGGTGAAACTAATAACCAGAGGGCAGACACAGCGGGGGCATTTTCTGCAAAAGATACCTAAAAGGAACTTTTTGAAGCACTTAATCAGACTGTCTCTGTCCTCAGGGAAGAGATTTGATAATCCCAGATTATTTCTCTTCTAAACTAGCTTCTGAAATCATTAATTATAATGTGCCATGTTTCCATTTATAAATATCGTGAAAAATGCAAGGACCATGGGGTGTCTTGATATAAAAAAAAATCCACATTGAATTAAGAACATTATGCTGAATTTATGAGAGATGACTCGATACCACTCTGCTGGGTACATGAATGAGAAACTGGATTCGGAGTTAATGAACCATAATTAAGTTTGCTCACTGTGACATACAGAAGAATGTAATACTTGGCAGTAGTCGTACTGTGTTTGGTTTTGCCTTGCGAATCTGGACACAAACTCATTCCCACGTCTTTATCTGAGAGACCATGAAGAAAATACCGACTGCAGAAGAAATAGCCAGGTATTTAATCAGAAGATCTCCTCCTCTCCTGCGCCCTCCATGCCGAATGGCAGGGGGCAATAAAAGTACAAAGCTGACACAGTGTTAGGTGATATTCATAGTGAGAATGATGCACTTTACCAGTGTCAGTAGATAACTAAAATAAAAATGGATATAAAACCGTATTAATATGGAATATGGTCATTCAAACCACAAAGTAAAAAACAAAGGAGGAGGAAATATTTTTTCTGAAGTGTTTTTATGCAAAACAATGTACCATTCTTTTTTCTTTTTAATATTTAATTGAACAGTATAATCTGTATTTATTGGACAAATTGAGAGAGAAAGTATCATTCTTTTGCCTGACTTTGATTGACATATACATTTCTTTAGGTTTTTCCCCTTGATTTGATTTGTGGTAGGAATAGTGTGATAGTTTCCCATAGTCATTAAAATACCTTGTCAGTGTGCACAGTTGCACAGTAGATAAGTACTGATTAGTGCATCTTCTAAGTATGTAGTTCTCCAAGACAAAGAATATAGGTTTTGAATAGAGATTCTTTATGTTCCTCCCCAGCTCCGCAGTGAGCTGCCTGCCCTGTTGGGTTTCTCGATGCAAGAAGGAAGCACAAGCTCAAACAGGGGATTTCTTCTGTGGACAAAGAGCTTGGGTACAGTTATCCTCTTAAGTATCTCTAGCTTCATACATATCTATCTAGAAAGAAAGGGGAAAGACAGCTGGTAGTACTTGGCGTATGATTTAATGCAAAGGCTAATTAACGTGGCTTTATCCAGGATTAGAAATGGACAGAAGCCTGTTAGTAAAAAAATTAGTAAAATTTTAAGATATTAAAAGATTTCAGGCTTCTGCTTTCTGCTGTGGCATTCAACCTTCTGCTAAAACTTCACAGCTTGTCTCCAGAAGGCAACCTCAGCATTAATTTGTCAGCAGTCTGAGGGTCTGCCTGCCAACGGGAGCAGCCTCACTGGAAGTCCTGAGGATCTTTGTCAGTAAAAGGACTGAGCCGTCGCAGCACTCTATCGGCATGTATGGTGATGGTCACCCAATATGAGAGAGTGAAATGTGTGAACATGACTGGAACAGTTTTCTCGCACTGTCAGAAAGTGCAGTCGAGGTCAATTTGGGTTTTCTTCAGAATTTGTTATCTAGGTTATAGGTAAAACCCACCGTTTTAAGTTTGTCAAAGGAGAGACTCATTTTCCTATCTGCTGACTTGGTCAGATTGTCTCTTTCTTTGTGGTCCTTCATTAGGTCACTTTCTCCTAAATGCATTTTAAGGAAATTTACATTTTGGGGCCTCTTGTGAAGCATTGACTTGGCTCTCTGACCCACCGTTAGTGTAAAGCTCAAGTCCCCACTCTGCTTGGAGAGGTATTGAAGGACATTCGCACTACTTCCGAGATCTTCCTGACACTTAAGAAAAATGCTCCATTAATAGTCAAAAGACACTTCACTGCTCTCCTTCAAAAGCCTTTAAAACATGTCTTTACTGCCCCGTGTAACGAAAAAAAAATTGAGTGATTCCTATTCCAAAATCCCTGCTTAGACTCTTGCCCAAAATTCACAGTTTATGCAGCATCAAAACAGTAAGGATTCTGGATAGTAAGATCTTCTAGATCTGAAGGTAGCATAAGGAACAGCTGAAATGGAAACAGGGTTCTTGATGGTGGGGGGAAAGGTTTCCCATCACCTTCAAGATCTGGATCATTAACCTTTGGAGATGAAAATACATCCTGGTGATAAGTATTTAGTGTTTCCTCAGTGACAGAAAATGCTCCTCCCTGCCCTTCACAAGTAGCTGGCTGTCCTTAGTTTACCTCGTGGTACGACTGCAGTCCATTAAGTTTTTACAGCAGGATGGCAAATAGCATTTCAGAGCTTCATTACATGTTCTGGCAAAGTTCAGTTGCCTGGAAACTGCTTGTGAATTTGGGTCAAATTTTCCTTCTCATTTCAGGAAAAAAAAAGCAAAACAGCAAAAGAGCTCTATTATCCAGGGAGAAGGAGATGATTTTGTCCTGCTTTTATAAGGTTCAGTTCCCTCCTCTGCCTCGAGAGCATCCTAGCCTCCGAGCGATAGGTCATTATGTTGCACAGGGCATTTGCAGTCCCTTCTGTTGACTCTCTTATACTTTGTATAAATAATTGACTGTCCACGGGTACAGGAAGAGGAATCTAAATCTCCCACTACAGAACAAGAAAATCTTTTGGCTAATTATGTATTCTGTGTAAAGAGGAGAAGCTTGAACAGAAAGGGAGGGAGAGACCCATTCAAGAACTACTGCTCTGAGGCTTACTCAAACGGTTAGTTCCTGGGGCATCTCCTCAGTTCATTGGTTTTTTGTCCTAACCACACTTTGGTCCCATGCGTGGGATGTCTCCAGCGTTCTGGCTCTTATGCTTTCTATTACTATTATTTTCTCAGCGTGTTGAAATGAATTTCTGGCCTCACTGTCTGAAGAAACAAGATGCTGACAGTGGTAGGCAGCTGCAATGTGCTGTCACACCAGTACAGGAAGAACATGAGTAAAATGTAATATTCAGTGAATATTCAACTAAAAAAGCAAGTTGAGCTTGGCCAATGCTGTGCTATCCCAGAACATGTTCTATCTGAATAAACTGAACACTGTTTGGCATGGCATAGCTTAGGATTTCCAACACTGTCAGTCTTAAAGGAGCCTGTGAGCTTTTAAAATAGCAGCGTATTTACCACCACATACAAGCCATCTCTTTGTCTGGGTCAGCCACTCAGATCATTGAAATGATACTTTACGGGCAATGGTTTGACTCTATTTGTGTTCTTAAGCCACAATCCATCTGGTACGCTGCATTTTGTACCTTTATTTTTTAAATGTCTTCTTATCCTGGTTACATGATAGCACTTGAATTGCAGGTTGTATTCATAAAACCAGGAAGGTATTTCAAGAATATTGGCACTTAATACATTGCAGGTTACAGGGTTTGATGTTAAGCCAAACTGTTGTTGGTTTTGGCAATTGTATTTTCCTCTGAACTTGATGCATTTGAAATATTGATGCAGTAGAATTAACTACATGGTTCAAGAGACTTATTCTGCTCTATCACCTGCCTAAAAGTGGTCTTTCCTTTTTCATCTCATTAATGATGCAGGGCATTCATGCACAGGTCAAGAGGTGACTTGACCCTCTTTTGCCCTCAGTGGTGCTCACTGAATTCAGGTAGAATCAAATGGAACTCCATGCTGGAATGTAGATATTAATAAAATATTTCCAAAAACTGACACAAATAATGCTAATTTCAGTGCATCTGGTTGTGAAAATAAGGCAGTGGTGACTCCAGAGCTCATTGTGAGCTGATAGGCAGGTTAAGGATTCACATCTATTTAATCACCATTTTCCATCATCATTTTGATTCTTTTGACTACTGGCACAATGAATCTTAACTTCAGAGCTGACAAATACATATGTGTTTGCATCAGGGACAAATGCTACCATTAAAAATTTTCTGGCAATTGTTTTGTTAGTGCTTGAAAGAGAACAGAGTGGAGTTCTTTCCTGCAGGATTGTTGGCTCAAAGAGTTAAACATAATAAAATATGTTTTTCTCAATAACTTAGGCTAACATGAACTCAGATTAAATAACCCTCAGAGTAATTCTGGTTATGAACCTGCACTTCTTAGTTAAAGCTTCTGTCCTTAGCAACTTGCTAGTTCATCTATTTCAAAAGTCTTCTTGAGGACAGAGTTTTGAACATCTTTGACCAACCACCCAAAGAGAAAATTTGGTTGTTTATATTATATAATATATAAAGCCTGGCAGTGTAGAAAATTTGGAGTAGTGTTATATGAACTTGGTTCTTTTGCTTATGTATTCATCTTGAGTCTTGTGGCATCTCTGATGTCATGCGCCTGGTGCAGCACTTGGGATTTACGGGAACATGGCCGTGTTTGAAAGTTAGGGCACTTTATTATTTCTCATTAGATATAGTTTCTGTTGGATGTATCTCAGAACTGAAAATAGGTAGGAATGGAGACCAAAGCTGTGAGATGTGACCGTGGTGTTTAAGCAAAATTCATCCCATGGCGAAGATGAGAGGTACAATGTCCGTGAACCACTTACACCCTGCTGATATTCAGGTCTGAGGACAGAAGGGAGAATTTAAACACTTTCCTGCTGGCTTTTGTTAACATTGAATTTCTCACAGCTGTGGACTCTATGCTGAACAGGTTAGTAATTTGGTTCACAGCTTCCCTTTCTACAGAGGTTTCTCATAATATGGTGCTGCAAAGAAGAGAACTGAGGGGTTAAAGCATCAAAGCAGTGGAGTAGGGGAGGAGGAGGAAAGGACTCATGTAGGAAATTATGGATGACTGGACTCTGGAAGGATAAGATGTAGCAGATTATTTATAGTTACGCAGAACTGGAAGTCAAATACAGCCAGGAATCTGCTGTCATTGGCAACGGAACCTGGACCTGACCCTGCATGAGTAGAGCACAGGATCCCATCACTGACTGGATAAATTTAAGTTGCTAGAATGTGGGCTGGCTGCTAAGTCTTTTTTTTTTTTAGTTTTGCTCTTGGCTCTTCTGATGTGTTATGAGTCACAAGTCTTTTACTGGCGTTGTTTTACAGATCTGAGAGCAAGGGAGTGGCAGTGTTTACCTATCTAATACGGAAAATGTGAGGCTTAATTAATGTTGTAAAGACCTGGTGGATCATCCGCCAGAAACGTTACATCTGGGCTGTGTTATTCTTATCCATCACTTAAAGTTCTCCCTCAACCTTTGCTCACCTTCTAATGACCTTTTAAAACAGAGCAAACATTACTGGAAGTGGCTCAGGGTTTTATTTAATATGGATTACATGTTTTTCAGGACTGGCAAGGTAAGGACGTATGTCACTAGTGGGCCAAATAAATTTGCATTACGGTGCTTTCATAACAAGTACCACGAATTGTTCGGCTCTGCAGGAATTGCGGGACAGCACTTTGAAATGAGGATACAAACTTCAGGAAACGCAAACCTGTGAATCTGGGCTCACGGTGTGCAAGGAGAACTCTGAATGACATGAATGGGAAACAAAAGGCATTTTTTCTAATCCTTATGCATCAAGGCTAAGACTGTTTTTCTCAAATTGTAGTAGGAAACAGGAAATTCTCATTGATGGGAAGAAATATGTCTAATTGACATAACTGGTATCTTGTGGAATGACTTGAATTATTTATGATGGTAAAATCATTGTTTATACTGTACTCTCAAATTGGAGGCAAGGAAGGAAATATGGAGAACAGTGCTCCACATTAGGCACAATTACCATCTATTTTTAGGGGTATTCTTAAAACTCAGAAACAGAAGGTCTTTATATCTAATCTATATTTATATATCCATGTGTATGGCTCAATGCACTAAGTAGCAAAGCTCAGGAAGTGGTGCCAGTGGAGATAGGGATAGAGGGAAGTGAGAGATGAATCTCTGACAACTCTAAGAACAGGGTGAGTTACTCTCTCTGCTCTGTTGGTGCTGTACAGAAAGGAGGATTGTGCTTTTCTGCGGCACTGTGGTTTGGGATACGCATTCTGGCATCCAACATCGCACCACTGGATTTTCTAAAAATCATAATATATAATTTTCTAACCTCCAAATATCCCCCTTCCCCAGTGTGAAGTGTGCTGATTTTGGATGTCACGCTGCTGGCTAAAGATGAATTAATTGGTGGATAGAAGCTGGTGTTTGCCCACAGACCAGTGACCACACTGAATTATATCCAGTCCGTGCAAAGTGAGGCCAGTGCCAAGCGCCATGTCAGTGCGTCTGAAAATTGTTTCTCTCGTGTATGCTGGAGTGTGAAAGTCTTTTGTTACTAAGAAAAGCTGCCTAAACAAGTGGAGAGCAAGGCTGGTTAAACTTAGCAGAGAAAGCTTCAGACAATGAAATTAAGCTCTTTCCAAGTGTTGTTTTTTGTTCCAGCCTTACAAGTCATTCCCCTTGACGGATCAGCTAAAACCACTGGACCTGTGATCTGGCTGTGTAAATACTTGCGTTGAGCCCCATGGGCCTCTTCCAAACAAACTCCCTGTGAAATTATTGGACTGTATTCTTTCAAACTGGTTCATGAGTCTATGAGTTGCATCTCTGTGCACCTGCGTGTGGGGCAGCTCGTGTCACCAGCTGGATTCAGGCAGAGGGGGAAAGGTGGTGATGGCCCTGTGAAGCTGCTCCTTCCCTTGCAGTGGCTGAGCATGGGCTCATGGGCAGGAGGAGCTGTGGGAAGGCAAGGGATCAGGAGCGGGCTGCAGCTTTTCTCTGTTTATTTTAAAGGGTGTGACTGTCTGGTCCTTTTTCCTAAGCAGACTTCAGCCTTTTCTCGTCATGTAGGTCTTCTCCAGACATCTGTTGTCCTTGTGTTTTTCTTAGGAGGTAGCACATCTCCTAAGACAAATGCAAACAACTGGCTTAAAAGGACACAGCTATTATAAAATAGAGATCTTTAGCTAAATTCATAGTAAACAATTACTGCTGCTTTGTATCATTTAATGGGAAATAGAGAAAGGGTGTCTCGTATTTACAGAACAGAGATCCTCATGCACTCAGGAGGCTGAATAAGTGTGCTGCTGTGGTGAAGGGATCGCTTGGTTACAAGGGCTTTAGGGTAGGAATGGACTTGTTTTTCCAAACTCTGAAAATAATGAGCATTATCACACATTCATAGATTATTTAAGCAGCGTCTGTCCTGATTTACAATCCTCTCAGAAAGTAATTAATAAGCTTCCAAAAAGAAAATGGGGGAAGTATCTGCACTGCGTATGGCCGTTTTCATTATCTTAGTATTTCTCGGGATATAAGTGATGACTTGTTTTCAGTGAATAGCCATCAGAGATAAATTCCACCCATCTCTATGAGAAAGCACAGAGACTGTTAAGTGGACCTTTATTTCTCCAGAATGGTAATACAGGGGTTTATGAGCTAATCAAAGGCAACGCATCTATTGTCCTTTATTGAAATCCTTGATAGCCTTTCGAAACAGATACAATTGTCTTCTCCTCTTCATGACGCGCTCTTTGCCCCATCCATTTGTATGTTGGCAATTTCCCTCAGGACAGACGGCACTCACCCGAGTGTGTCCCCATCGGCGATGTCCATTACGCTGTGTCAGGAAGCTGGGCGGTGAATGGGGGCCAGACATGTGCCTCCTTTCTCTGTTGTCATTGCTAGGTGAGCAGAAAGGATCCCATCTTAGGCAGATGTGGCAAATTGAAAATGTGAGTGGCAAAAAGCATTTATATTTTCTGTTGGAAAAAATTTCCAGCACATGTGGCTGGTCTCAAAGCTGGGGGTAATGTAGCTTTTGTCCCTTTGGTGGGGTAACCCCTTTGTAGATGGAGGCTGAATCTGGTGCACAAGAGCACTTAAGGCCAGAGATAAGTAGTCAAGAGAAACAGTGACAACAAAAGGTTACAGATAAAAATAGATTATTTTCTTTTCTGAGCCCTGAGGACTTGTGATTCCAGTCTATACTCATTGGGTTATGGTACAGTGTAAAGTCTCAGTAAGGAACTTGGATCTGAGAAAGATTTGGATGGCCTTTGAGTGAGGCAGTGGTATTATAGATAACAATAATGTACCCGTCTTCTTGTTATAATATAGACCCTTTGAGGAAGCAAATAATTAACTAAGACCTTTTACACTGATTAGAGCAGTTACCATAATCTGATGAGAACAGAGGATGAGATCACCGATGAGATCTACTTCAGTGATGTGGCAGCGTATCACTGACAGAGCCTGTAAGAGAGCAGAGTCCAATCTAGAAAAGCAGTTTATAGAAATTCAGAGCCAACACACTCAGTATCAGAGAAAAACAGGCAATTGCTCAGGATAAGTTTTCATTAATTTTCCAAAATTTGTGGTACGATTGGTATGCCGAGAATGGAGGGTCAGGCTCAAGAGAGAACAAGTGTAAAAGAAAATTCAGATTTCTAATGGCTGTACAGATGACAATAGATTGAAGAAATGAAATTCTTAAGCAAAGACATGCATTCTACTGTGCTCGTGGTCCTGCGGTAAGATTGATTTTACATATCATCTAATGCAGAAGATGGTGTTCGATGCCTTCTTGGTTACAGATAAATTCTTTTAGCATTTTAATGTTTAAAAAATATAAAACTTGCAAATATTGCCATATTTTTGAAATAATTTGATAAATGTTCAAATGATTGTAATTTGCCTTTTTTTTCCTAAGTCCCTATAGAACATACTTAGTTGACCAAATAAAACACAAAGCTCTTAGTTGGGTGGAAGAAAAAAATTCCACTTCAGGCATAGGAGTAAAGATTGATTTCCTTTTCCTGAATCGGATACACCCCTTTGGTATTGAGGGGAAAAATAATTCTTAAATATTTTGTCCAGCATTACGTATGATGACAGGGTGGGATTTTTTTTGTCTTGTATTTGTGGAAAATGCTTATTAGATTGTAGGTGCTGCAGCAAACATATTTAAAAATCAAATCTTAAAGCAGCTGAAAAATCTTTTGACTGTATTTGGGAGCAAACTCAAGTAGAGCTCACAACTTTGATCATATAAAGGCTGAAGTGGAGGCTTTCAGGCTCTCCAACTGAACTGGGTTGGGAAATGCCTCATGAAATTTCTTGTTTAGTTCACAAGACCAAAGACTGAGTCAATATTTAGACTAAGGGCTGGGTCCTCAGCTGGCACAAAATCACATACTTCCACTGATGTGAGCTGGAGCCGGACAGATTTTGCAGCCACTAGCTCTCATGGTTCTGCTATTTGCCCTGCAGTGTCTAGTTCCAGGGTTTTCTTTCATTGGGTGAAACCCAGAGCCGAGGAGCTGCATGCGGTCTCCATTTGCATGAAGATGAAGTGTGACTAAGTGTCTTGCCTGTCTGATGTTGGAAAGAGCCTTGAAAACAATAGCCTAGAGGCCCTTAAACTATAAGGCAAAGAAAACAGACCCCAGATTTATCATCTCAAAGAATATGGTTTATACAGTGATGTCAAGATTTTTGCAAACATAGGGCTAAAGATGCTCTGATTTATCCCAGTGGAGAAGCCGATCCTAAATCTTAGTCAGAAGACAAAAATGAACTCTGTTTATCCAATATACTTAACCTCCCTCTTTCTCACTCTTTCGCCTCTGAGTTGACTGTTCCTATGGAGATCCCCAGCCTCTTCTGCAGGCTCATCTTATATGCTGTCTTAGATGGCTACGTACAGTTGAGATCCACAGGATGCTGGCTCATTCCCATTTGCTTTGGAGACAACAAATATTGGCAGGAGAACAGCTTTGCGTGCCAGTTGGCATAAGCCTTGACACAGCTGTAGTAGTGGGAGAAGAATTTACTTACAAACAAATCTCCCTAGTTGAACCCTGTGTCACCATCCTGACAAACTGCGAATGTACTGAAGTGTTTTTGCTGAACTCAGGGGATGCTCCTGAAGCTAAGAGTTGTATGACTCAGAGCCCAGGAGGCATCCAGTTAACTGAATCCCTGCTGCTTGCCGCTCTTGAAATGCTCTACTCAATTCCCACTCCCTCACTGAACACGCTTCTGCTTTGCAAGTGGTCAGTGACCTATAGTAAAAGGAGGTATTTTCTCCATGCAGTTCTGTGAACCTGGGTGCTGCAGGAATCAACGGTTTGCTTCTAACCTCAGGACCTGTGTCTGCTCTTATATATTTCTCAGTTACAGGTAGGACCCGCTGGGGAAGATGATGCGTTACCCAGCTTTGCCTTGTGTGCCTGTGTTCTGCTCTTTAATTTGGGTGTGGCAAATAACCTCACATTTGAAAAACACACAGAGAAGTCAGTATTTCTGCTTAGTTTCTGAGCCTGAAATGTGGAAAGCAAAGGATGCAGATCCATACACGAATGATCAGCAAGGAAGCAGATATTTCTTTTAATAAGTTCAGTCAGTTCGTATTAAGCTTGCTAAGGGCATTCCAAAATAAATATATACTTTACTGATACCGTTATAATGCATATATTTTCATTGCCATGGAATTATCTCTCTTCTGCTGGATTTTCTTCTAGGAACAAGAGATTAAGAGAATACAGCCTCATTTAAAACCACTGCCCTGAGCTCAACCCGCACCTTCTGCTTTTGTTTCCCATTGGTAAAACCCTTTGTAATCTGATAAAGCAACAAGAGAGCCCGAACAAGGAATTTTTGTGTGTGTGTGTGTGTAAAACAATACATTCCATCCTCAAAGCTTCTCTAACTCTCAGTTTTTAATCACTTTCAAATCAGCCCTCTGCCTTTACAGAGCAGTATTCCAACACTCGTTTCTTCACATGGTGGAAACTGTCCTGCCAATGTTCTCCAGAGATTTGCAAAAAAATCAAAGTGGAGTTTTCCTCAAAGGGCAGAGAATGATAGAAGCTGTAGTAACTGAGAAAACAGGGTTCAGATTTAGCAGAGTTGAATAGATCCATCAGTTTCCTACTCATATCTACGTGGAGGAAAAGCAATGACTAACACTACAGCACCAAAAAAGAGAAAACTGATTTACAAAGTAGGAGAATGAAATCCTGTGTGTGAGCTTTGTGGTGTTTGCCTTGTTGCCTCCGACCTTTTGGTTTGTGCATTAATAGTTTCATGTTTGCTGAGTGCTGAGTCCCTGATACTCGCATGCCTCCCCAAGAAAGCGAACAGAGAGCAGCCCCTGCATCCCGCCCAGCTCCAGGACTCAGGGTTTGAGATGAGAAAGACGGCAGCTGTCACTAAGCACCTCCGAGCTACCAGTAATGCTGGATCTGTACTGTGTGCTTACTGCGGTTTTAGAAAACAGTTTGGTTTCCGAGTCTTCGAAGAGTTCTGATTGGTCTTGATCTATGCTGCTATAGAAACAGTAGTCTGTCAGCTAGAGCCATATTTATTGTTATATATGGGATATCCTAACTTAGAGACCTGTCAAGATCTGTCTAATGGAGGTCCACTGGTTCCTCAAGTCCCGAGAAGCCCATATTAAACCCTGTTTTACAGCTTCTTGACTCTCTCCTTCCCAAGGGCAGCCTAATGGTGAATGTGAAGTGTGTCATAATGGATGTTTTCCCTCAAATCCTTCAGCTTTAAGTCCTTTCTATTTCTAATTTTAGTGTGAGTTCATCTCACACTTACCCTTTTGTGCTGTTATGTGTTGTCTGTGGAGACCTCGATTTGATCTAGTAAGAAAGTGCTGTGTGTCACAACAGATACTTTACGCATCCTTAAGGTTTCTACTCGGCGATAAACAAATAAAGTCAGTATCAGAAAAACTTCCCAGATGAAGACCAGAATGATTTTGTTTTCCTTTTAACTTTACAAAAGAGCCAAGGCAGTTGATGCAATAGTAATATGTTCATAAATAAAAACCAGTGTAAACACACTTAAATCCCTGTTTATGTGAATGCACTGAATTCGGTAATTTCGCTGTAGAGGCTCGTTGCTTGTCGGACTTTTTCACACATTCTGCCATCATATCCTGGCCAGGTGTAATAGATGCTTCTCAGCTGGCCGGTTTTGGACTTCTACTGATCCTTCCTATTATTTGGTAGCTGCTAAGGAAAAATAATCTCTTAATAAAGTTTGAAAGACTAACAAGCTCAAACACCTTCCAGAGAACTAGTTTGTCCTCCAGCTAACCAAGTGCACATCAGCATTTCATTTTCTGCAACTATCATGTTGATGTGATGAACATTCTGACCAGAATGTTCAACTTCCCTGAGTTTGTTCCTCTAGCTTGTAATTCCTAAATGAACGTAGTAGTTAAATATTTGGAGTCTTTTCTCTTACTGTAGGTGCAGAAAACATCCCTTGGTCATTTTCATTAAGGATTATGTGTCTTTTTCTTCATTTGGTTTAAATCCAGCAAATTTCTACTGGTCCAGCAGTGTGGCTGAAAACAAAGCTGGCATTTGTACTGCCAGCGAGCGTGGTTTGGTTTGTGCAGGAGACAGTGGGCAAATTAAGCAGATGCTGTTTATTCAGAAGTTATCTCATACTGCAGTGACCTGATGTGTTGCACAACTGAGAGTATCTGCGCTTAGGTATGCAAAGCCTCCTCCGCAGCTTTGAGGAGCTCCGAGCTGAGGTCTTATAGAAACAACACACAAATCCCCTACAGCTCTTGTAAAAGGTGACTATTCACAGTCAGCAGGCGGCCATTTGACAGTGAGTAGTTCCATATTTCTTGAACTCTGCTTACAAAAGCTGGCAGAGTGTCCAGAGCACTCTAGAAAGTTTGGCCTTTTCATAGTGTCTGTGCTGTGAGTGCTCTCTGGGGGTGCTAGGTAAGTGATACGTACCGACAATAGCCACTCACGTGAACAAGGATTTTGTTGTTGTTGTTGTTGTTGTTGTTGTTCCCAGTAATTTATAGTTTATTACTGCTTTCCTTGCACAGATGAGCCTCATCATAATATCCAGCAAATCCATTTTCTCTTTTTGAAACAAATTTTTTTTTAAATCTGTGTGGTTTTCCTCGTAGTCTGCTCTACCTCCCACTGGTGAGTAACAGCCTTTCAGAGCAGAGTGAAGGAGAACTAAGGGACTTTCTTTCTTTAATGACCTTCAGCTGACCAACGTTTGATTTAAATTTTATGGGTAGAACATGTTGTTAATCGCACAGCTATTTGCATTTATGGCCTGCAGCCATGCTTCCCTGGGCTGTGATCTCTTTCAATCTCGCATTAAGCCAAGTTTGGCTGGCCAATGTCTGGATGTTAGATTTTCCAGCCTCTCAATATATGGATACCATGGGAAATGGTGTTTGTAGCTCTTGAGTGACACACTCACCTCAGATCCACTACAGAACCCCGGAATGAGCTAATACTTACTTACCAGCTGAGGTACTATCTCTTGGATGAGATGAGGGAAGTATAAGATGTATAGGGTGAGGCACCGAGGAGATGATAAATTTTTCCAAGCAATACCGTGACCACTCTTGGAAAATAGGGAGACATGAGTGGGAAAGGAGAGGGAAGGCAACAGCCAATTTCCTCATCATTCTCCTTTGGCATCCATGAATACAGAAAAACCGAGAAGAGTATGTTGAAAGGAGGGTCTTTCCCACCTCGAGAATGTTCGGACACATTTTGATGAGACAGTGGAGAGCAAAGAATAAAAGAAGTGTCCACTGCTCAGGTTATAGAACGGGGCAGAAGGCAGCAGAAGTTTGGAAGGGGCGTGGTGGTGCTCTGCAGAGAAGTTGGCAGAGGAGGACAGCAGTTTCCTTGTTTTCTCTGTTGATTTAAAAAAAACTTAGTGACCTCCTTGTAGTAAATGTCCTTATACAGACGAAAGACCGTCGAGCCCCTGAAAGCTGCACAGGCAGAGTGTTCCTCCTCAGGCGAGGGAATGCTGGACTGCAGGACCGATGATACCTTCTCCATGCCGTGTGTGCCATCGGTTTTATCTACATTGCTGCATTCAAAAACATTTAATGCTTCAGAGGGGTTTTCTAGAGGATATAGAGAAAGTATGATTTTATTTCTGGAAATGCTAAGCTGCCTGCTGCAGTCTGTGGATGGCAGGTATTTATTCCTTAGCTCAAGGACATAGCTGTGTGTATAACAGCCATAAGGGCCTTGAATTCCGCCATGCCCAAAAAAGTGAACTATAGCTGTCAGACAATGCTCTAAACAAAATACTGGGGTGGCTGGGCTGACCTTAAGGAAACCCAAGTATTCAGTGTGTGTGTAAGTGACGTGTAGGAAGAGATCTTTTATTTTCATTTATATGGTTTTTGAACCATATTTACTGAAAAAGAAAACCCAACAAAATCAACCCAACCTTTAATAATTGATGAACATTTTTTATTGTTTCTAATGAAAAAGTCATGTTTGGTTTGTTGTGTGATGGGGCAGACAGTTATGTCAGACGCTGCGTGGTGTACACTGTTCAAAGTTTAATGAGCACATTCTAAGACAAAGAAAAACATTATGAGCTTATCAAAAAATTGTCCCTTCTTACTCAGCCTGTGGCACTGTGTGCAATTTATCTAAGTGACATTGAAAAACAATTGCGTTTATTCAGTCTCTTCCAGCATCTACTGCAAAAGATGCATTGTCAATAGATTTGATGGGAGGAAACGGTTTATAATAGTGCTCGGAAAGGTATGTTGGCCAATACTTAAAACCTGCGTAGTTTGATTTTGAAATGCTTAATGTGAGTTTAAATCTGTTCCCACTGAGGTCAATGGAAGTTTAATCACCGAGTGTTTTCAGTGCGAACAGAGGCCAACAGTAAGCACCTTTCAAAATCCCACACAACAATTTCTGGCACACAGATGTGGCAGCTACCAAGACAGTTCATTTTTCTCCCAAACACAGAGCATGGTCCAGGTTTTTTAATTTCATTTTTCAGCAAATTTCCGCTGGGGTCAATGGAATTTTGACAGAAATAGCTCAGCAGTCATTGTAAGGTGCTAAAACCTCAATCGATAGGTCTAAAATGCATAAGTGAATCTGTGAGTTAACGTTTGTTGCAGTGTGTACCAGGAAACATTGCTTCTGTGCACATGCAAAACCACTAGCGTGTGGAAATGGGTTTGAAGAAAAGCATGAAAATTCTTCATGAGATCTAAAGGTCTCACTCCCTAAACAACACAGAATGTCGAGCAACATGAATATCGCCTTCACGGTCCCCATTTCATTTAAAATACTCTTTAAGAATGCAAACATGGGAATTTGTGATGGAAGCACCAGGTAACACTTTGACATAAATGCTGTGGCAAAGGCAAGCTTTGGGGACAGTTGCCAGAAGCCACATGACCACTGAAACAGGCTGACCTGCTCCACAGACCCATTTATTAAAGAGCTAATTCTGCTCCATGTGCAATTTCTGGTCTTCAACTCCGAATACCATCAGGGGAGAAATCAGTTGGCAGCAGATGTGGAAAGCAAAGATGTGGAAAGATGTTGGCAACCCGAACAGCTTGGCTGGGGAAGTTCACGCAGTACTTAAATAAATAATAAATAAGGAGTCAGAATTGCATTAAGTGAACAAAGATTCCTAGGATTTTCTTCTGAGGTTGATGGAATATTACATTACTTAAAATATTCAGCATTATTTGACTATATTCAGGTTTTCTGCACTCCACTTTTTGTTCGCAAACTTTGAATCTAGTGATTTATTTGCAAAAAAAGCAGAAAACACCCAAACTTCAACACAACCCTGAAAACATTAGCAGTGTTTCAGCTTCATAATGAAAAAAACCTTCTAGGCTCATGAATGCAGTATTTTCTAAAGACCTTCTGATGTCTAGCATTCTTCTTCATATCAGCAGATTTCAGATACTAAATAATTTTCACTAAACTTACATTCAATTACGGGTTTTTTTGAAAACAGCAATTCAGTCACCCTGAAGATGACCTCATGACAAATTGAGGTACGTTATCTTGCAATCCCAGCAGCCAGGTGAGCTCTATCACACAATATCCTTGTGACAAAACTGCTCCCCCCAGTATCTGCTTCCTCCCCATGACTGTACGAGTATGTGCTGATAGTTACGAGTCCACAGAGTTTCCTCAGTGAAAAATAACATTCAATAAAACATAATTGGAATGTCTCCACTTTTTCCTTTTTAACCAGTTAAAAAGATGTAATAACCCCATTTGAATTTTGTCGAGAAAGCTCCGAAGCATTTCCTCCTGTCGAGGCCGTGCACAGTGATCTTGTACTCCGTGATCTGAGAGGGGGTTTTGCAGCAGGATCGGCTCACGGCCCCCAGCAGCTGAGTGCTTCTAATGATAGTGTCAAAGAAAACTTCCCATTGCACAGCTCCACTAGTTATGAAATATGGGTCAGCTGCTTTGGCTATGACTATTGCATGTCAGTTAGTATTTATCAAAGTCAGAAATATCTTGCTGCATTTGTTCCACTGGTTTCAGAGACCAGTTGTGCATGGTTTGGATTTAGAACTACAAAATCGCTTCTGACTGTTTGAGGCTCAGCATCTATTTCAGTGCAAGCTGTGGGTTTCAGCACCGGCAAAGGGGGTGGCGGTTAAGTTGCTCAAGAGGTTGTATATAGGTTAAGGATTCCTTTGTACCTGGAATACCCATTTGTATTGCACAGACGATTTCACTGGCTGGTAACTGTAACCCGAAGGCTAGTGGCCATCTATCCGAATGGCAGATGGGAGCTTCTACCAGGTTTTGGTGATCTGAAATCATGCTGGACAAGACCCTATACATCAACCCTGAACCATCTTGTGAGGTTTTTGGACACGGAGAGTTTGTTCTCTTGGAGCAACCGGTATGGGAACGTTGAGCAACCCTGCACGTCTCTGGTGTAGGTGTGTGAGTGAAGGACCAGCCCTCAGCCCTCAGAATGAGCAGAAAAACTTCCAGTTGCTTCAGTGGCCTCTGGGTTGGGCACAGTTTAATGATTGTGACCTGGTAAACTTATTGTGAGAACTCAACGTGTACATCCATCTGTAGGCAGACATTTTCAGACCTTCATTATTGATAATGGCTAGATAACTTTAAATAACTTTACAGGAATGTAAATGTTCTCTGTGATCAGAAAGACATGGGAAATTGCCCAGCAGCCACAAACTTCCAGAAGTTTAGCTTAGGAATAGGAGTAGACCGCAACTTCTTGTACCTCCACTGCTCCTTGCAGGCATTGCGAATCTCATTTCTCCCACAATTTGGTTCAACTAAGATCTTTGGCTCCAAATTTCCCCTTTTTTTGTGAAAAAGCTTAGAGGAACAACAAGGAAGAAGAGATTTGTAATCATTTCCCTCCCCAACAATATTTGTTGACATTCTAACATTTCTTTAAAAGATTCTGCTTCCTGAGACCAAATATTGCAGTGGGCTGGTAATAACTGACTTTTTAATGTTAACTATTGTACCTTGGAACGGCATATGGGCTTTTCATCATTGTTTTTGCTGCTTGGTATTATTATTGGCTTTAAATTTGGTGAGCAACCTTTTGTTCTGTTGAGGACGGTGTTGGCAAACTCCCTGTGCCCGAGAGACGTACTTAGCCTGCAAATAAATGTACATAAGTGGAACAAAAAAATGAATTAATACGAGCCTGTTCATAGTAGCGTGTAGCTGCATCTTCGGTGAGTCAAACAGAAATGGCTTATTGGCAATCGGCAGAAGTAGCTCTGGTCGTGGTGGGGTAGTTGCAGGGAGGGGGTGGCTGCAGGCCACCTCTGAGTGCTTTGGTGGGTGGGATCAGCCCTGCAGAAGCACTTCCTTCAGCCTCCTGTAAAAAAAGTCTGGAAAAACGGTATTTTATACTAGTCAGTTGAAAGTTATGTATATATTGGAATTCCTCCTATTGCTGTGAATGATGCTTTTGTATAGACTTCTGTGGCAAATAATTAGCAAGAAATGCTGAAAATCCGAGAAAGTCCTCGTTTTCTGTACATATTGCTATGGAACACAGAAATCATGGCTCTTTGTTTACCATGTTGGTTTCTCTGGTGCATTGGTTTGGCAACCTTATCACCCATATATGATAATGCGCTCAGGAAGAAACCTTTTGGGTCAAACAAATGACGTTGATAAGCTATCAATATTTGACTAAGAGGCTGCGTTGGAAGCACACCCACTTACTTGGAATTAAAGGAGTAGGATTTAGGACAGGAGATATAATCCAACTTGACAAACTAGTTAAATATTGACAAGAAGCGGAAGGGCAGCAGTGCTGAGGCTGAAGAGAAAGGCACGCTCTCGCTTTTCTGATTGAAGCACATCCAGGATTTTCATACCCAGAATGAGTGGCTGCAGGAACCCGAATGATCCAGCCCAGTATAATGACCTGCGTGGCTTATCGTTTCTTCAGTTGTTAAAGGTAGGTCTGTTCTCCCAGGCAGGAAGCTTTTGTAGGTGCAGCACCTCGTGAGGAAGCTGAGTGGATAACTCAAAGCTGGTTTAACTTCAAGGGGGTGTTTATGTCATGGGTCATACAGTTGCATGCAGGCTTACACAGCTCAAAATTTAATGACTAAAAATAGGCAGTGAAACATAACGTGGTACATTTTCTACCTTGTAAATCAGAATGATTATGCACATGTGTGTGTGTTCATTTTAAAATGTTTATTGAGTTGGTAGAATTATTGTAAGACTCTGTTTAAAACCGGCTATTAGCTAATGGAGAGACCTCTTTGTCAGGGGTATTAGGAGATTACAGCTTCATTTACCATAATGCACAGAGATAGTCCGAGTGTTCTGCTTTTTGCTTATGTGTTTGTTTAAATTTATTTACATACTTTAACCCATTCCCGAGCATTTTATCTTTCAACAAAATCCTTTTATAATCCAAAAGGCTGGGCAGAGATGCTGCTCCACATGATAACTGAAGAGCTATCTAAATAAAATCTGACATATTAACTGCCTCGGATTCCTGTAGTTTCATATTTGGAAATAAGAAAACGTAGTGTCGATATGGGAAGCAGCCGTGTTTGCTTTTCCAGCAGGGTAATTAGTCAGCAGCTGGAACTTTTGAAACAAAATAACAGGAGCCAGTCACCTTCTCTCTATTCCCACAGCAGCAGTGAAATTAGGACATAGAGGAAAATGAAAAAAATATGTTGGCATTTAGGGTTATTACCACAGATGATTTTAAAACCAATAATATATAAACCAAACGGTAACAAGCACACGAGAGAGCAAGTGGTAAAGTATTACTGTTTATTTTTAAATGTAGCCTCCTTGGGAGACGTTTCATAAACATCTGTGGATATAGATGTCAGATATTGATTGTTAAGTACCCCATAAGCAGAGCATTGTCCTGTACAATTCCAGTGTGCCATATGGCCCGAACATACCATGCAATTCATTAGTGAACATATTACAGCTTTATATAGCCTCAGAGAAACGTGGCAGCATGTGATGTAATGCTCATGGACAGTAGTTTGTTGGCTCATTTACCAGTGCTTTAAATAGAACGATGCTGGGCACATTAAATTTTATGTTTGTTGCTTCTAAATCTGGGAAATTCCCTGCACTCTTCCTTCATTAGCAGTGCCTCTGCATGAATTGTTACAGGAGAAGAAGAGGGTTGTGGAAACAGCAAAGTCTAACGTATGTATGCAAATTGATATACAGTGGACATCGCCTGGTTCTGCAAACACTGGGCACAACACGGAATTCGTGTTTTGTTCCTAGGCTGAAATCACAAGCACGTTCTTGATAAAAACTTGGAGCCTGTCCCATCGTGCTATAGCCAAGGTACCAAACTGAGAAGAAAGCTGTATGAGACACTTTTTGATTGGGGATTAATACACTGTGACTTTATCTCGATAGGAAAATGTAATCAATTTGCTGCCTTACAACGTGATAACCTTTAGTGTCTCAAACTGCTCCAGGTCACTGATGTGTAATGATTGCTAACACCAAAATCAGCTTCCTTTTATTGTTTTCTGAGTGCACACTGGCATATTGAGTCCATGTTTTGCAGTGTATTGCAGCCAGCATCTAGTAAAAAATGAAAAGCATTCGTTGATTACTCTTTGGACACATCCAGAACCCTTCCACATGTTGAGCTGCCTGGGTGTGACTCACTGTTGCGTTACTGGAGTTTTCTGCTGTTGCAGCTTTATTGAGATCAGGGGAGTTACTGCGGCTTAACCCAGAATTGCACAGTGGTGACATCAGTCTTGTTAATCCAGGAGGGAATTCTGCACATGGAAAAGCTTCCAAACTGAATATAGTTTTTCAGAAAGGAAAAATGGGGCTAGGGATGCAATTCAGTGCGGGGAACTGACACTATTACATATAGCAACTAATGGAACAGCACCTTTTCTACAAACAATTTAGTGATACAATTCAAACAACCTGCTTCAAAGAATGTTTAAGAATATAAAAGAACACTAAAACTAAAAGATGCAAGAATATATATGTGCATGGGGAACGGCAGACACGTGATTTAAGGAAAATACTCTGAGATACTATACAAATTGTCATAGAACTTTTGCATCCAAAGTGTTTGTTGCGATCACCTAAGTTGAATTTGACCCTCTTGGGGCAAGTGTCTGATCGTGGGTTGTATCTGTACTATGCTGCTGGTGGTGACCTCATGTTCCTGCTTTCCTGGTGCTGACGAAGAAGGGAATGCAACTATGGATTTCCCACTGGGGATTCTTAATATAAAGAGACTGCTCTCACATGCCCTCAAGCCTGCAAAAGGACAGCGATTTTCTTTAAACAAAAACTTCATGTAGAAGAGCAAAGAAAAGAAATATCCCTCAAATTTAGAGTATGAGGGGAACTAAGAAACAAGATCTGTAGGTGGGGGTTGAAGCAGAAATACACGTTCCCAGGCATGTTCTTTGCCAGAGCACAAGCTAAAATGCAGAAAGGTAAATACTGGGAGAAGTGGGAACATAGAAGGTTGCCTGCAGGGAGGGATGCGCAGAGCTCCCACATAGGTTCCCATGCACTAAAGCTATGCAGATGCTTTGGAAATCTGATAAAACTCCCAGACATTATCAGCCCATCCTCCAGGGCAGGGTCATGAAGGCCGTGCAGGACAGTCAGTACAATGAGCAGTTACATTTTCTTTTGGCTTTTATTGGAGGAAGAATAGTTTCTTTTGCAAACAAAGCCCAGCCATATCATGAGTGTAAGATTTCCTGTATTCATTTGGCAGTTCTTGTAAAATGTTGCAATAAGCATTAACCAGGAGGAAGTACATATGAAGGCAGAAAAAATGTAGTTTAAGATGAACTTGGGGCAAGACGCAAAGTTTTTACATTTTACATTGCTGCTAGTGGACAGAGCGTGCTCGGTTTTACTTCTCAAATGAAAAAAAAGGGCTCAAATAGCAGAGAGCTGCTTATGAGACAAGGCCCTTGCTTCTCGCCTAGCTCCAAAAGAAGCACAGCACTTACTGATGGGCAGACAACTTGCCATAGCACGTCTTCTCTGTGACAACTCTCTTCCCAAAGAGAGCCTGGTCAGCTTAGGTGATTGGTTCACATTTGCAGGACTGGGATATCAGTCCCTGGGTCTAAACCCAAGCTAATAAAGAGACGAAGAAATCAAGAAAGTTGCTCTGAGTTGGCTAGAAATTAAGGAAACATTAGGAAATTTCTGTCGGTTAGAGAAGGAATCTTACAATAACCACTGCTAGGGACCTCATTCCATGCATACTTGAATGTTAGCTCTTGTTTGGCTTTGAATCTGCATGCTGACTCTGTTCTCATGCTGAATCCACAGCCCAAATATATTTTCTCTATCCCATTTATTTTCCCAGGCCTCGTTAATTAATAAGATCTGTGTGCATTCCAGTCCAAGCTCCAGATTTTGACATCCTATGGACTTCAGCTATTTAAAGCAAAATTCCCATGAATAAGTCATAGTAAACAAGAGTCAGCAGG
>NW_010393518.1:52669-60508 GCF_000710305.1 Buceros rhinoceros silvestris | reverse complement strand
CAGCAGGAAGTTATCATTTGTTGCTCAAAAAGTAGTGAGTGCTAAATTAAATAAATGCCATGTCTTTTTAATGTTCTGTCACACAGACTAAGATCAGATAGAGATTTTATTGAATCTGGCCCAGAGGTTACGAAATAAAATAAATATAACAAAGTTGATTTGATTCTCCTGCTTCTTCCACTGTAGTCAGAGAAAGTGTTTGCTTATGGGGGCTTATGAAACATTTTGAACAAATCCAGGAATACTTCGAATCTGCATCTCAGAAACTTGTTAAGAAAGTGTTGAAGTCTGGGAGAAATTCATCTTTGAATGATCAGATTTTACATATTATTCTTTAGTCAGTTGTCACTTAATGTCATTCTCCTATTTATGCAGTGAGAATCCTGAGCTATTCTGAGCGATTGAACTAAACCAAATGTTTGGCAGGGGAATGGGGATTTTAAAAACTAGGAGATGCTCCTTTTGGTGTCTGGTTTTGTTTAACTATGGAACAGAAGCTGGAAAGGGACAAGATTTTACTTTGTGATTAAATGGGGGAAAATAAAATTGCATGTGAAGTTTCCTTCCATATGAAGAAAGGTAGTTTGAGCTTTCATGCTAGTTCGAAGAAGAATACATCTGTTTTGATCATGTTTTTCATTGAATTTTTTATCAATGTAAACAAAGCCACGGAGAACAGCAAAGATGCTGTAAAAACAGATTTCTAAGCCAAGTTCACAAACTGGCTTTAAAAGTGATTAATAACCACGCAGCCTGAACAGGCAATATAATGTAATCACATCTGGGTAAGACACAAGGGGTTTCATCAGGCTCTCCCTGCAAATGCTACAGAAAACAGTTTTCTTTAGTTAAACTTCGTGTTTCTGGTAAAGTTCCCTTTAGCAGTGAAAGGAATTTTGCCTTGGAAAGAAACGCGGGTTTGGCCATTAATGTTACTGTCCTGCAGAACCAGCCACCTTCCTGCAAATAAACAGGGACATCGCTGGTTCTGTGGCAGTTAGGAAACACCGATCCACTTGCTGCGCTTTCTTGATGTTCCAGTGCTGTGTAGCTCTCCCTGATCATCATATCTCTGCATAGGATATAGTTTCAACTCAGGCTGAGTTTTGAGGAAAGACGCTTTGCAACTTGTATTTTCTTTGGATTGTGTTTTGATCCTTGGCCCTGCCTAGGACAGAAATAAAATTGCATGGCAGCTCCTCCCCGAGACGAGGGCTTTAAAATCCAATTTGGAGATTTTAGTTTTGAAATGTGACTTGAATCCTTCTCTAACTTCTCCATCTACTGTGTTCATTTCTCCTATGTAATCCACTGTTCAGTCTCCAAAGTATGACATAAAATGATATTTTTAGACCTGTGTTATAAGGAATATGTTGAATGTCTTCAAATCGTAATAGAAAAATAAACTCTGGAACTAGCTATGTGTTTTTAGAAACAAGAACAGAACTGCAGTGTATCAGTAGTGTATAGTAAAAGAAGTTTGCTTCTAAAAATAAAAAGGATGAAGATTTTATTTATTTATTTGTAAAGAAATCCTAACTTATACTAAGGACTTTTAATGTTCTGTATGAGAGTAAAGAATTGCTTTGTGAATTATTATATTATTGATTGGAAAACAATCAAGTAGCACCTTACAGATAGAACTGCTGTCACAAATAACGGGGAAAGCCTGTCTGACCCTCCACCATATCATCTTAGATAGTGATGGCCCCTCCGTTGCCGCAGTTTGCTGTGATTCCATATGGTCTATCTGCAGACTGCCAGACATGTGCAAAAAGAAATCTTGGATTGCACGTACGATGACAGGCCAGCTAAAGCCTTCAGATACTCTGCAGTAAGGTCCAGTTGGCTCAAAGGGCTCGTTTTTCTCCATATCGCATTTGAACGAGCTGATTATCAGGTGAGTCACCACAGACACTTCTAGCCTTATTGTTGAGTTACTGCACGTCTCTTATTTTTAATTTGTAGGTATTCAAAAGCAGAGGTTATTTACAGTATACAGGCACAGGCACAGAAATCAATCTAGTTCCTCCATAATTTTAATCAAACAAACATCTGTTTGGCAAAATATTTACTAGTCAATACCAGTACAGAAAACACTGACTGAAGAAAGTAAAGGAAAAACAGGACAAAAAAGACAGTGAATGCAAGCACTAAAAGGTGGATATTTCCTATAACTGCAACTGCTACATCTTTTCTCTCAAAGACTTTTGCTTCACATGCTGTACCTACACATATATTCATGGAAGAGAGTACCATCATTATTAATTTTCTCACTCCATTTACCAGTAGCAGTGGTTTTCACTAGATGAGATCTTGGCTGTGCTTCCTGTGGGATCGTTTTTCAAATCTGACATCCTGAAATCACATTTCTGACATCACCCAAACTGCTTTGTCCCTCATTGCCTTCCTTGCTATCAGTCCCCAACACAGATAGCAGCGCTCTCAGCATCAGGACACCTCTTCCTTAACTCGTATCAATTTACATAAATTCCCTACATTGCACAGAATTCAACTGTGGCTTGACATAAGACACCAAATTATCTATGAACAGCTTTTCTATGAAATATTTTGTCCTAGTAATCAGAACTTCTTTATCTTTCCAGGGAGGCATTAGGAAACATAACAGATCTGCTAACATCTGGATATTGTGGTGTTTGAGAGAAGAGTTAATGCAATGGCATTTTAAATGTAATGACCTAAATACTCTCTCAGCTGACTGTAAAGTAAATGGACAAATGAAGCACATTGTTGTTTATGCTTCATTGTGTAATGTTTTAATACTCTGTCATGTTTGGTGACAAGGACTTCAGCTTAACCCATACTTTATTAACTTCATGGAAAAATCTTAATTAGAATTCAATAATCCGGAGGAAAATCTATCAGGTAGCTGTTTTTTTCATGCTAGATTTTCTAAACTCACCAGCCTGTGACAAAAGTTAAGCTACGAAGTCTGTTGCTGCTGTGCTGTGCAGTGCTCCCTGGTGCTTCTGCTGGGTCAGGGTAAATCCGAGGCTGAGCTAGAGCCGTACCTTCCAGCTGGCTCTCTGCGCTTTGTGTCACCTTTCCGTGACCAGCCCAGGGATGGTGGATGGATGCTCTGTCAGTTCCTAAGTGTGAACAGCTGGGCTCAATATCTTAACCTCAAAAAAATCTCGGTAAAGGCTCATGTCTTAGATAAGAAAATACCTTGTTCAGCTCCCGTTGCTGCCTGAGCTGAGCCTGCAACAACAAGGATCAACTAAATGAGCTTTGTGAGGGCAGGAGGAAACTGTTGAGTGAATTCTGCTCCATTCTCCAAGAGGGTGTTTAAGACTGGGGCCCATAAATTCTGGGTGTTGCAATGTCTGACCTCCATGGCTGTGGAGCGCAGAGCCTGGCATGAGGTGTGGGGTGCTGCACTTCTGGGACGTTTGGAGCCTGCTCGGAATGAGGAGGGGAGATGCCTTGGATGGGGACGCACGGTAGCCAGCATGCTGAGTACGGAGGGGCCTTGCTCTTTCTAACCCCTGCCTGTTGGGTGCCTGATTCAGAGACTGCAGGCAAGCACCGTCCAGACTCATAATCAAGGGTCCAGAGCTGTCTCTGGACAGCTGTTCCCCCTACAATAATAACCAAACAAGCATGTTTGGCAAAATATTTACTTATCACTGCCAGAACGTAATAGATAGGTACATTCTAGTTCTGCTTTAGAGTTGTTTGTTTGGTTTTTTTTTTAATTCAGTGATTATCTAAAGCAAAGACTCCAGCTTATTGTTTGTAGTAGAGCATCCTCTATCTAGGGTCCTGCCCAGGGGACCATGTTGCACCTCAAACTGTCTGTCTATCGTCTGACTGAAGCTCCCACAGAGACTGACAGTTTGTGGTTTTACCTGCAAGTTTTAACTCTGGGAAGTGCTTCATGTATTGTAGCGAGGCAACAATTAGTGTAAGAACTGTGGAGCTGGGCTCCTGTGATAAAAACTTGTGCGAAGTACAGAATTTCAAGGATTGACATGTTAAGGATATATATAGCTGTAGCTAATGCACAGCATTTGTTGGAACATGCCTCAATAAATCTTCCTTTTATAGGATATGTAACTACAGGAAGGGAGAGTGGGAAAGTTGTAAGTGGAAAGTTGCTTCTATTGCCAAAGCTCTGTGTTTTAGATGTTGTATGTAGTCAGTTACACACTGCACAAAGACAGACCTGAAATAGAAAATCTGGTGAGCATCACTAGGGTTTTTCTGTTCTTGCTGACATTAATCTGTGCTTTCTTCGCGGTGCGATTATCAGTTACTTTTTGTGCTCCCAACTTGAAATTAAATGTGATGAACCATGTTTAAAAATCAGAACTCACTCTGGCAGACAGCTGCACTGGTGACTCTTTCTGTGCAGTGCACAAAGCCGTGTGATCTGCTCAGAGGTATCTCCAGCGAG
This sequence comes from Buceros rhinoceros silvestris, assembly GCF_000710305.1. NCBI lineage: Eukaryota > Metazoa > Chordata > Aves > Bucerotiformes > Bucerotidae > Buceros > Buceros rhinoceros. The sequence goes on along the minus strand of NW_010393518.1, from coordinate 56,088 downwards.
CAGAGCTAAGGCCACAAATGGGTCTGTGAAGATGTGAAGTTGAAGATACTGCCTGTTTAACACCAGAAATAACATGGGATATTAATAACACAGGTTCCATATGTTATTAATAGTTTCCTCGGCTCCATCTTAATTACACAAAACAGTCACACATCTTCTGGTCCCCCGCTCCGCAGAGTAATTTACAAGCACAGGCTCTTTTAGACTCTTTCAAGCTCTGCTGCATGAGTAAATAAATGGTGGCAACTTTATAAAACCCTTGTCACTGTTCCAGCATTTAAAACCTCTGTTTATCTGGGACTCAGCAAGAACAGAAATGACTTTCATGATGGAACTACAGTAATGCTCCCCACTAAAGCTTGGCTCCTTGAGATACCATTCATTAGCTCTGAAATTTATGTCTACTGTATATTGGCTTTAGGCAGAATATGGCAAACACTTTTAATGAAGGAGAACTGGATTTTTCTCCTTGATCCATCTAAGTCAGCATCTGATGTTATCTTGGAGATAACTAACAAACATTGAGTTTAAAATAGAACAGCAACGAGCTGCTCCCCCCGGTCAGAGCTTCCCAGTGTGCTGCTCTGCACCCAGGGGGTTACTCTTCGATGTGAATGTAAATATGTCCAGGGAATTATAAAGAAGAGGAAGTTGAAATGTAAACAAAAGAGTAAAACCAGCACAAATAGCATGGTGAGTTACCAGGAAATGACAGTATTTATAAAAAGCATTGGAAAAGGAAAGAGATGGAGAGGGGCAGATGAGTGCAATATGTCAGTGGACACGACTTCCCATGGGGAGAAGGGTGAGGGTGGGATGGGAGCCCTGAGTGCAGCCCTTCTTCCCTGCCCATCCCAGGGAGATGCTCTGCATGCCGAGCAGTCCTGGAAGTCTGCATCCCTGCATGCTTTAGAGAAACTCGTGGGGTTTTTACCAAGAGAACCTTTACATTTTAAAAGCACGTGAAATGAAACTCTTAAGTGGTATCAAGCTCACAAAGAACATGGAACTAAAATGACATCTTAAACATGATTTCTGTTTGCGGTTGCTGTACCTCGCTTTGGCAGTCATGAGCCTCTTGCAGGTTAGGGAGTGGTTTTACCTTAGCTGAGATTAAGACCTCACTGTAAGGACCTGTGTGTGGTTTCTTTGCAAATACAAAATAAGATGCAATATGGCCATCTCCAAAGTCTCAGCTAACAAAATTGTGGTAGTGTGCTACTATGTGAGCATATCCTCAGAAATAAAAGAAATGCCACAGGAAACCAATCAGTGCTTGTCATATTTCTCTTCAGATCTTGTGTTAGACTTCTCAAGTACTTTGCAGTGCTTGAATCGTTTTTTAGCCTGAAGTAAGTTGCAGTTTTTCTGTGTGAAGAAGACGAAAGCATGACAAATGATAACTTAGAAGTTACCTAATGAAGAAGTGGCCCATCTGCCTCCTGGAGACTGGGTCTCCCACCTGGTATTCTGCCCTTCACTTCAGCACCGTTTACAGCTTCAGATTGATTAGACTGGGGGGTTTGGGTACCCGGGTACCTACTGTTGTGTATTTCAGTCGTCTCACCAGTACAATGTGTTGCTTTGGTTGAATGGCCAGAGATCATCTGTGCATCACTGACACTGTCAGTGCTTTAGTCACACAGTGAAGAATCAAATACAAGTACCATGTGACTGTAATAATGAATAATACATACATACTACAGGAGTCAGATTAAATACAAAAGTTATAATTTGTTAAAATACTTAGGTAGTCACAAAGGAACTCTTTTGGAATGTGCATTTACATGATCACTATATTAATTCATTATGATAGCGAGGGATGTATCGAGCCAACTTTAAAAGTCTGCAATACAGTCTTTCAGTACTACCAGAGGCCCTAACATTCGGACAGTAGCTTCTCTACAGTATTGAGCTCGTCTTTATTCAGGAAGGGGCTTCACTGAAGGGTCTATCTGAGGGTGCACAGCAGGCAGGCTTTGCTCTGGTAAAGAAAGGCACATCTGGATTCACCAGCTGTTTTTATCGGTTCACTGATCTGTTCTAACCTGGATAAGGAGAGGTTACAGTATTGGATAGTTTTATAGAAAAAATAAATTGCTCCATGATGAATGGATTCTCTCATACTGTAGATAATGAGTATCAGCAGAGTATCTGCAGAGTATCTATATCAGTACGTACTCTACTGATTACATGCCACAGAGACCGAAGTTATCTCTTTACCCTTTTAAGCGGTATTTCAAACATATGTAAACAGCTGTAATCTGTGTTATTGGTTCAGACTTGGTAGATTATTTTCTAGAGTAAATAAATTAGACTATGCTGATCTGCAGATGAATTGTCATAGCAGGGCCAGTCTTAAGCAAAAGCTACAACAAAGTATTATCTCATGAACTATGTTGCAGTCTGCACAAAAGATGTGATCTCCAGAGGAGCACAGTAGCTTTACTTATTTTGCATATATCTTATTTAATTTGAAAGAATTTGACTAAGTATGCAGTTTCACTGGATAAGCATTTAATTATTTTTAAAATTCTGTGTACGCGTTTTGTCCAACTCTTTTCAGGGCAGGTCAGAGGAGGTACATTACCAAAACTCAGATGCTGAATTATCCTGCACTTGCTTGGCTGCCTTCATAGGACTGTTTGTGAGCTTGGCACACCTTTCATTTGAAATGAAGTGGAAAATCTCCAGCGCTGAGTCTGGGTTTGGGTTTTGTCACATAACTTTCAAGCTACCATAATCTACAGTGAATTTTCACTAAAATAAGCACGTATTTTCTCAGAGTCAGTGAAGAGAGTAATAAAATGTGGATTAGCTGCTAAAAACTCTTATGGAAACTTATTTTCAGTATGTGAATGGAAAAGGAAATGATTACTCTGTCTCCATGATGAAATGTAGAGAAATAATTTTCAAATCAGTTCAGTCCTCTTCTCACTATCTCTAACATCCACGATACTCTGTGCACTTTGTACTAGTGGCAGACACAGAAAGCTCATAAATTACGTACCTGTATAGGCACAGCCGCCATGGCTTCACCCTTACATGTCTTCCTATGAAGGTTAAATAAATAAGTGATCAGTTGCTGGTTCTTTAATTCCTGCAAGATTTAACACCTTTTCAGCAGTGCAAGGTTGAATTTATTACAAGAGAACTCCATGGTAAAAAAACCTAAACCTTTTCTCTGAACTACAGAGAATTAAGATTTTCAGTTCCTCAGCCTCTAATAAAGTCCTTGCCTGCCTTCAGGAAGCATTGGGCAAGGTTCTGGCTTTCAGCTCCTTTCAGTTTTTTAAATGGTGCTTACGTTACGTATTGCATCTACCGCTTGTGGTGGTGGTCACCGTATGGCACTAAAATAAAGTGACATCTCAAAGATCAGGTGTCAGTCTCCAAAGAGCGGGAGTTGATGTGTCCTG
>NW_010393518.1:40770-52575 GCF_000710305.1 Buceros rhinoceros silvestris | reverse complement strand
GCTGAAATTCTTGCAACTTTTTCCATAACTTTGAAGAGATTTTTTTGTCCTAAAATCCCACAAAGACCTTCCTGGCAATGACAACACAGTTATCTCACACCTGTGGAAAGTATCAGAACAATATCACCAGGTTCCATGTAATCTATCAGAACTTCCTAGGTACACTTTTACACTAATTTTCTCTGCTATTCACTCCAAAGCATGAGATAATTGCAAGTTTCAATGTGTCCTGATATTATAGGTCACTACAATCTTATTCCTCTCACTGGTGTATTGACTAGCCCTTCAGCTTTGTTTATAGGCAAATTGGACCATGGTTGAACCTATATCAAAAGGAGCATTCAGCAGAGCACTACTCGTTAGCCCTTACATTTGTTGTTTGTTAGCTAACTTCCATTCCTGCGCAGCAAGCCAAGCAGACAGAGGAGCACACAGGAAGCCTTGGCAGGAATGAAGGGGCTCTGCTGCAGGACTGATGAATGCACAATTGATGCTTTCTACAACAGCATGATGGCCTCTTCTTTTAATTGTGCTCCAGTGAGTGGAGCTGCTTGTGCTCTTGTGGGAAGCGCTCTCTGGCAGCTAATTTTAAGCTTCATCCACAATCACTCAGCAGGTTGCAACCCGGTTGGCTACACACCTGGCCAAGCCAATGAACACATTCATAATTTTATTACAGAGCATTACATATAGGAATGAAGCCAAATAGCCTTAAAAATCTACAAGTGGAGCACCAGCCTGCGTAGCAGTAATGTCATTATGGCTGTCACCCTGGTTCTCCGTTCCCTGTGCTGACTCTCTGTTGAGCAGACAGATTGGTTCAAGGTCTTAACCCCTTATCTTAATCTTTGAAAGCCATCTATGGACTGGCCACTGCTACCTTTGAGATTGCTTCTCCTTTCATGACTATCATCTTCCAAACAGCTGCATCCCAAAGAGCAGAGAAGATACTTTTTACTGTGGGAAGTTCAAGACTGTAGGAAATACAATTTTTTTCCAGAAGCCATGTAAAATAAAGATAATACCAACTCTTCCCAGAATTAAGGATCAAATTTGTTTCTTCAGTTTTAGATTTACATCAGTAATTTCATCCCTTGTGTAACCTACTCAAGTGAGCCCGCTGCTTACACAAATGGACACACAGTAAACTAGGCTAGTTTTCTCATTCCTGTAGAGTGAGAAGGGAAAGGTAAAGGGGATGGTTTATTATTTCTCCTTTTAGATGCCCTGAGTTTCTTCAATAAGCTGGTGGAGGGGACCATGTAGATTGCAGCTTAGGGAAGATGTATCAAATAGGCCAGAAAGAGCTGCACTTGGGTGGCTTTCTGTGATTTCCAACTCCTACCTGTCAGTGGGCATATGTGTGCGTATGGGGTGTGAATAGGGGATACAAACGAGTCTCGGCAGTTCTTTCCTTCTATCTTTTGTTCTTTCATGCTTACTTTGTTTGAAGCTATCTGGGCTGCATCACTGAAGACAAAACCATTAAGCCTTGCAAGCGAATAATAGATGTAATCTATTAATTTTTCTTAATTAACCGAGAAGACTGAACTGTGGAAATGCTTTCTCCCTTCGTGACATTGATCTAAGAATATGATTACAGTCCTGACTGGCAAAAAGTCTCACGTTAAGTTAGAAAATATTTAACATGCTGTCCTCAATGAGACCAGTCCCCTCAGATCCTCACGTCTGGGAAGCAGCAGGCAGGAGTCAGCCCCAGGAAAACAACGCTGTCACCAGGTGCTTAGTGCCACGTTGCATCAGCATGAACCTTGCTTCAGAAATGCCAGTCTTACAGCTCTCCTGCTTTGGGGTAAGACTTGGTAGGGTGGCTTTTCACGGAGACCTTTCTGTTTGGTGTATATATAGCTATATGAGGTAGGAACACTGAAGGACGGTCTCAAAAACCAGTGTTGGTGCCACATATGGAGCATGTGATGGGTTCAGTGGTGTTCAAATGTTCGTTTTTGGTTTGCTCTGTTAGAGCATTAAACAATTCAGATCCAAACGGAGGGAGTGAATGCGTGTGTTTTGAAAGTAGAGTACATGTGTTGTTCACCGGCCTGGCTGAGCTTTGCTATCACTTTGATATTCTGATTCTGAGGTTTGGAAAGCTGATACTGAGGGAAGATGATGCATCCCAGAATGATTATTTGTTCTGTCATGAGTAACCTCAAAGTTGCAAGATGTTATTAAAGGCTGCACTCTCTTCTGTGCAGGTCAACTTTAATGCATATGCAAAATGATAGCCAAACCCTTTAGCTTCTCCTTATTACACTCAAAGCACTGAGCTGTGAAATAATGCTTAGAACTGATCACAGATGCATAACACAGTCCACCCAATGTGATAAAATTCTGTTTGGTATAAGGCACGATTACGCAGAATCTGAATGCAAGCACACGATGTGTGTACTTAATAAACTGGATAACAAAATAAGTGTTCATTGTTACTGTATGCCTCTAGTGTGTTTCACAACTGTCTATAGATCTTAATGGAATAAAGGCAGTAGATGAAGGTGGAGAATACTAGAGCTCATTTTGGCATAGATTGCTTGACTATTGGAACTTCCTGTTAGAATTTCCTGTAAAGCTCATTTATGGAAATAATTAGAAACAAACTCTTCAGATCCACTTTGCCAGACTAATCTTCTTTACAAATTGCCACTCTAAAGTAATTTCTGGCTCTCTGTTCTGAGGAACTTTATCACAAGGAAGAAATGCAATATTAAGTTTGAAAATTAATACTTGATAATCTTCTGATGAGTGTTGGACAGCACATAATGAGCTTAGGCTTTTGCAAGCAACTGAGTGAGAAAAATATTGCTGAAACAAAGGAGGAGAGCTGGGATGAGTCTGAATCCTTTTGAATTTAATTTGCTATCATAGAAGATGTGTAGAGCTCTAGTATCTGGTTTGCAGTTCAACAAGGTAAATAATATTGTGGCTCTTTGGAAAGGTATATTCAGATTGTAGGTAACTAGGGTTGAATAAAGGTGATCAGGAGTAGCTTTTTTAGAGACCTGAAACAATCCTAGAGTGGTGTGCCCTGGTGCTGGGTGAGGTAAGTATAGAGCCATGAGTGCAATGTCAACTCTTCTCTTCTGGCTGAACACCTCTGCAAGAGCAGGCAATTAGAAATGCTGGACACTGGAAAATAGATAGACTTTAATTTTCTGACTCCAGCCAGAAATACAAAGGGTTAACCAGTATCTGGCTGCAGAGTCAACTTCTTACGGCACCTGTTGCTCACTACTCAGGTTCTACTTTACTTCTATTTATTTAGTTTTATTAGTTTAGTTTGAAATGCAAATGTAGAAGTAAGTATACATCCCATAGATGGGATGCTCATCTGCAATATCTCATATCATGTATTTTCTTAAGTACATTCTCGTAACAGATAATTACTGTTTGCTGCACAGCAGAATGGAGGGGCTCTAATACGCTCACCAAGTGCAAGAATTTCAAAGCATAACTGAGCATAGCACTTGAGGAGGAGAAAAGAGCAGCAAACAATATCGCTGCTCTGTGCTTTGAAGAGAACACCTATCTGTGAATGCTTCCCTTGTTGAAGTATAGGTCTGTGGTTGATGTCAGCTGGTAGCATCACTGTCAGTTGCACTGCAACTTACATCAGACATCACCAGTAGCTTTTCAATGTCATTTTATTTCTGCAGTCGTATCATGAAGCCCAGTGCCTTACAGGATAACATGTTACCCTCCTCATCTATCTCTGGCACTCTTCCAGTGTAGCTATTGTAAAATCTTTGGCAGTTCAAATAATTTTTTTTTCCCAGACCATGGTTTACCTAAGAAAAATTAAATATAAGAATCTCGTGCCATATGCAAGAGTTTTCTCAGGTGAAAGTACCCCAAATTAATTGGGCAAAACTAAAGAGGTTTTTTTTTCCCAGACCATGGTTTACCTAAGAAAAATTAAATATAAGAATCTCGTGCCATATGCAAGAGTTTTCTCAGGTGAAAGTACCCCAAATTAATTGGGCAAAACTAAAGAGGCTCAAAAAACCTGAATCGCCCTATCAAGAGGAGGTGAAAAACTGAGGTTACAAATATACCGTAAATACCAGGATGATTAAAAGTGATGTGCAGGAACATTTCCCAGACCAACTCACACTGCCTCAGTGCAGACCCTTAATAAAAAGCCTGCAGGTGAAAAACTGAGGTTACAAATATACCGTAAATACCAGCATGATTAAAAGTGATGTGCAGGAACATTTCCCAGACCAACTCAACACTGCCTCAGTGCAGACCGTTAATAAAAAGCCTGCTTCCTACCAGAGCTGAAGTCCAGCCTCTGGTTCCTGAGAGCCTGGGTGTCAGCTATCAACACCAGTTTTAGCGAATTGTTTATAGACATCAGGTAAGCACTTCACAGGGCTACAGAGCAAATGATATCCTGCAAAGTCCTCACATTACCTAACTGTGCATTACCTACCTGCAGACTTTTGTTTTACCCTGGAGGTGTCTTCCTCTCTGTCCTCACTAGATGTGGGACAAACTTAGAAGCTTTGTAAGGGAGACTTATGATGAGCTGAATAAACCCTGTCTGGGAAGGCAGGGACAGGGTACAACATCATAACCTGGCCGAGGCCAATGTGAGCTTTAGTCATTGATCTATGCAGGGATCACGATTTCATCCCAGACACGGATCAGTAAGTTAGCTCCCAGTAATTCGCAACTGCTGACTCCAGAAGTCACTGTTGGAGCTGGAGTAAAAGTGGGTTTGCACAGTAAGTAGCAGAAAATTTCAACAAATATTTTCTGCAAACAGAGGTTGGTGCCGAACAACATATTTTTGTCATTTTTCTACTGTAGAACTACCCTTGACTTGGGTTTCCTTATTTCTAATGACATGTAGATGCCTCTTGTTCATCACTCTGATTTTCTGCTCACAACTTACTCTCTTAATTTTTTTAACCATCAAATGACCAGGAATTATTTCTTGGAAATGCACAAACGGTATCTGCTGCTTAGAAAGAAGCGTAGGAGACTTTTAACTCATAACCTCATTTCTTCATCGCAGTTCAACAGGGGTCTGTTTGCCTTTATGGAGTTGGTAAGGTGTGAAAACCTTCTCCTGAAAATATGTATATACACAATTGAATATTTACCCTTTGAATATTTCTTTAACATTTTGACAAAAATGAAGCTTTTCCTCAAGGGGTTTTTTATTTCAATAAAATGATCGTAATAGGATCTGAATACTGGAAACAATAGATTCATCTAGCAGGCTTCCCAGGGACATATGGACATGTTTGTCAATTGTTACAGATGTACATGACGGCTCTGCACTTCTCATAGGTTTGTTGATTTAAGCCACTGAGTATTCTACAGGAAAGAGAGGTTCACAGTACAGTTCTAAAGTCCTGCACAAAACACAATTTTCCATTAAATTTCATGCTTTTTTCTGAAGTGCTCATTCCATGAAAGGGGCATGGGCAGGGGGAATAAACAGGGAAAAGGAGCATGAAGACTTCTTCAGAAAATTAGACTTCAAAGAACCAAATATACATTACTAAAACTTAAAACTGGCTTCATTAACTTCTCTAAATTATGTGGGCATTAATAGGATTCTTATTATTAATTTATGTAATTGTTTATACTGGTTTTTCTATAGAGCTTTATATGTTTATTAATTTATTTCTGCTATTCCAGCACTTCATTGATGGGACTCATTAAATATAATGGCATTTGGCAATTTATCACACAGATTAAAAGCCCTTTCCAGATCACCTCTACTCACCCTTCCTTTTGGAGAACATCTTTGGCATATATCCGGGACACGATGAATTGCACGATTTTCCTGCATGCAGCGTTTCAAAACCTGTATGAGCTGTATAAGGAAGGCAGGCAGTTTAACCACCATTCCTGCCTTTTCTCTCATTTATTTTTATTTAAAAAGAACTCTTTCAGACTTCTGTGTTAATTCCAAGCATTCACACACAAAAAAAAGGTGCTTAAAAATGCACCAAGTAGTATAACAGCTTTGTTAAAGTCAGTAATTGGCTTTACCTGACTGTATTTTATCAACTACCTTCAAAAGGTGCTGTAGGAGAGCTTTTCAAACACTGAAAAGCTGTATTACTCAACACTACTATAACATTAGCAATACATGGAATAATGTACTCCCATTGTGCATAATGAAGTTGTAAATTCCATTGAGGGTTCTGGCAACATTATGAACCACCAGAGAAAACTGAACTTTTCCTTTAATGTCACCATAGTCAAGCCAATCCATTTCTGCAGCTTTTGAACTAGATTACCCCTTCAGAGCATGGTAGGGCAGCAATCAAAGTATTGCGAACATCAGCCAGGCTGTACGGTAAACCTGCAATATCGGGGATGGAAGATCCAAAAGAATCATTCAAAGTCCCGTTGCTTCTGACACCTAAGCCACTGAGTGAGAGGGTGTCATATGGATTTCTTTTCAAAGACTTGGCTGTAGTAGTTATATCTTCATCAAAAGTCAGATTTTGATTAAGGATTCTCTCCATTTCAGATGTATTCCTGCACTCACCATCAGCAGTTCTGAGCAGAAGGTTAATATAAGATTATGTGGAGAAGAAACAGTTGCTCCGCATAAAGATACATACACCTCAGGGTGTGTTTGTCCTTCAGTTACAAGCTGCATCTTAATGTTTTTTCCTGTTACTGGTGATCTGAGAAATGCTTAGGCCAGCAAACATTCATCATTAGATGCATAAAAGTAAAAATTACAAGGTGATCTGTATGAGGGCAGTAAAAATGATGAGGGTCACTTACAAAGAATGAAAGAATGACAAAGATGATGGAAGTTTCTAAGTTTTCAAAGATCTCATTATTTTTTTGCATCTATACTTTTTGTCCCTTCCCTTCCCTTCCATCCAGAGTTACCAGGGTATCACACCTGCAAACTTAATGGCAAGCACATGATGATGACCTGAACTGCTGGGTCTGTGACTGTCCAAGACTTCAGATTTTACTTTAGAGTTGTCACATGAACAGGCTTTTTTAAAAACAGCTCCCTGGATTGCGCTTTCCCTATGAAAGTCCTGTTTTTATGAGCATGATTCTTTACTCCCAGAAACTTGCTGTCTTTGTGCTCTCCCTCGTCTGCCTGAAATGGGAAGGATTTTCCTGCCCGAGATCTGTGGTTTCTTTAGTTGGATCTTTCATGGTGGAAACATTTGGTGCGTTTCTGTGTTTTCCTGCCCACTTGCTATGCGACTATGTCTGCTTCCTGAGCCAGGCCCAGCCGGGGAAAGGAGGGGAGCTGCTAGCTTGGGTGAGGAAGGGCTAACCGATGACCTTGGCTGAAAGCCCTGTATAAGCCTCTAGCTATTGTTCGGCCCAAGCTGGATGGTCTGAATTGCTTGTGACTGATATGCAGTAATCAATCACACTGTAAGCGTTCCCAGCTCTGAAAAGGACACAGAGCTAGGGATGGAGAAGCTAATGTTTCAAAGTACTGTTGTGCATATAATTTTCAAAGTTCTGTCCACTCAGTTGTATCTAGTTTGAATTTATGCTGCACTGCATTGTCTTTATGGGATATAGTGAACATTGACTTAAGACATTTTCACCACAGGAAAAAATTAACTTTATAGACATTTTAAAACTACTTCTGATGAATTCTTCAAAAAACAGGAACATCAACATTTTATGAAACTATTATATTGTACCAGTTCTTATCCATCTGCCTAAAAGAGGGAAAATTCTTGTCCTCTGCGCAGAACACAAACTGTTCTGTGTAAAAATCGGTTTGTTTTGTAACTGTGAACATCCAGGCAGGTAGTTTCTCCTAATCCCCGGGGCGGGGGAGAAGAAAGATTTGGCAGTCATTAGCCTGCAGAATTATCTCAAACACAATAGATTTTCCTCATGACAAATCACATATAATCTCCATAGCAACCTCACATAATTATGCACAAGATTTCAATGTAGCAACAAAAATAAGCATGGCAGGAATTGTAAAGAATAGCTATATAGTGTGAGACAGATGTGGGAGTAGATGGTGCTGTAGAAGACTGAAACACAACTGTTCTAAGATGAACAAAAGGCAGAAAGATTGGCTGCTTTGTATTGTGGAGAGTGTGATTAAGTCAGTACATTATCTGGAAACTGGAGATGATGGGCTCAAATATCTCCTCATAAGATAGAAGTTCCTGATAGTGCCACAACAGTTTGAGGAGTGCCAGCAGCAGTTTTAGCCCACTTTCATGGGATTATTACAGCTGTGAAAATGATCCCTGCGTTATAACTTGGCATGCAAGATCTAAATACAGCAGGGTTTGTTGGTTATTTTCTTCAAATTTTGTTTCAGTCTGTTTGGATAGATTGATTAATGGAAGCTGAAAAATATTATGGGGAGTTTTGTCATCATCCTTAATTTTTATCTGTATCTACTTATTTATGTATCTATCTGTTCTTTGGAATTCAAGGATTACCAATACCTCCCACAAGAGCAGATTGCTAGTGAAGAAAGGGCCTTTTCATAGCTTCTGTTTTCAAAACTGCACATGGATATAGGGAGAGGATGGGAGAACAAGGAAAATCATTTTTTTAATGCGTACTGCAGTGTTTTTTCTTTCTTACTGTGCTCATAGTACTTTGCACAGCATCCTAGATTAACAGCCAACCCATTTGTGAATGTAATCGTTTGGAATCATTAGTGAACACATCAGCAGTGTAAATGCAACACACAGATTATATGTTCGACTTACGTATTCCTGTGCTGATGAACCCAATGATCCCATTGCTGGAGCAAGTCCGTCTCAGGAGTGGGAGCATCTCAGAGGCCCCAAGTACTTTCAGTATTTGAGGATTCCCAGCAGCAGATTCAATAATTAAGTTCATGCTTCAAAGGCAATAATCCTGTGTCAAGACATATCTATGATTAAATCATTCTGATGGTGATTTTCTTTTAATTACCATGGCCTGATCCAGAGCTCTACATCTAATCCGGCTTTTCTGAGCTTGCTCAGGTACTTCGACATTGACTTCAGCTGATTTTGACTAATGCCATATAAAAAATGGTATAATTACATTAATTAAAATTTTGGCTAAAAATATGGGAGAAGAAGATATACTAAACTGATCTATAAAATCTCATTCAACTATTTCCATTCAACTAGTGTTATGTGCTTTATTTAAATTCAAAGATTTATTTCAATTCAGAACAGATTTAAGCCACAGGAATGGATAACTTCTTATATCTAGTATTTTATGCAACGATGCAACATCATTCCAAGATTGTCTTCCTCAAATAGCAGGTGACTGGGATAGCAGAGGTGGTTTCAGAATGTCACCCCGTTCACGCATTCATATTGTTATTTTGCATTATTGAAGACTCTCCTATTTGTTCATAAATGAGAGAAGTTAAATCAAGAATTCATCATGATTCCTAATCCGTGTGTTTCTTGCCTCTGAGCAATTAGTAATTCTTAATTTGAATAATTTCTAATCCTATGTGAAACTCCCAAGGGAGAATCAAACCAAGACATTTCTCTGCCTTTACACTTTGCAGTCTTCTAGAGACGTCATCTTCAGGACTCCTCAATCTTTCCTTTATGTAAAAACCGAAGGTCTTGTCTTCCAAGAGCTGGTGAATGTCTTCATGTTCCGTGGCCGATAGCAGGCAGTGGGCTGTCGCTTTGGACACCTCAGAAACAGATTGTGACGAATTGTGAATGCAGGTTCAAGCAACTTCCGTTTTTTGTTTCAAATATCTGAAAATTAACATTAATTACCTGTTGCCATGTTGCCAGGTGGTGATCAATACTCAGACATGCAACTAAGACTAAGGACAAAGCTCAAAGTCTGTCTCGCGATTCCTTCTTCTCATGAATACCTAAACGTTTGCGCGACTGAAGTGTGTGGCGCTAAGTGGAATGGCCATGGCTATCTAATGATTACCTGTACTAAGTACGAGTGAGTTTTATCCCAGGATTCTTTGGGGTTTGATTTTATTGACTTGCACTAATACGATTTAATTGTTTTGAACCCTCTTTTATAGAGCATTCAAGATTACATTAGGTTCTATTTTTAATTTATGTCACTTCTGTTAAATAGGTTTACTAATAATAAGTATTAATACTTTTTAGGCATTTTTCTTGCATTCGATGTATCACTTTTTCTTACTACTCAGTTAAAATCCTTTCCAAATGAAGCAAAGGTGACTAACAGAAAATAATTGGAAGTTTGACTAAGGTTTTCTAGAAACAAGGAAGCAAGCATACTGTTGAACTCTATTAACATTTCATACCACAAGATGTTCTGTCTGCTAATATAAAACATAATAAAATGATCTGTCAGTAGATATATGCCGAACTTTTTATTCCACTCTCAGTCCATTTTATTTGCATATAAAGTGGCACATTTACACTCAACAATAACTAGTCCTGAAGGAATGATATTTAAGAGAAGAATATAATTAATCTATTCAGGTCATAAACATTTTCCTCAGGGCAACGGGCAACCATCTAAGACAACCTTCATAATCACTCATGTACGTTACTAAAATACTGTAGAACGAGCTGGCAAAGCCGAGGATGGACAAAATGTTGTCATTTTATTCCAAGGAAATATTTATATTTGTCTTATGCAGCATATACATTCCTCTGTGTTTTTGTATTTGGCTTTGTGTTGATGCTACATTCTGTTCCATAGTGTGCTTAAACAATATATGTATTTTGTTTCCTGTTATTTTTATGTCAGAGCTCAAAAAGCATGCAGCAATATTGCTATTTTTCAAATATTATGACTGCCTTATATGGAAACTAGTTATAAAGCTGCTTAGTAGCTCTAGTTATGATAAAGGTTTTCAGCAAGTCTGCCAAAAGAGAAGGCATTTTCCAAATACGTTTTTGTGCTACTTTGTCTTGGGGTCTCAACACAGAGTTTCATAAACTTGCTATTTCTGTATTTTTTGAAAGTTACATTGATTGAAATGGAGGAAGAGAGGTGGGAACTGGGCAGTGTGTAAGGGATCACTCTGGTCTGCTGCTATGTTCCACCCCTCGTAGTACCACGCAGGATGTTCCTGTCCTCTTCACCAAGTCTATTAAGCTGCAAAGAGGGTTCATACTGATGGCAAATGATGTACAGAGGGAATGAGCGCAGAGAGCCAGATTCATATGGACATAAATGAGATCCAAATCTGTTTAATTTTTCCCATACTCCAGTTACCACATTTGCTCTGGAGAGCAGTGTTTTGCACTGAGATCTGATTTAAACCTTCTGGACCATATCCAGAACTCCAGCCCCATAGTTTACAGTCATAAACGAATTCATATTCCAGGAGGAAGGGTCAGAATATCTGTAGTTCACCCAGTGCACTGCTGTCTGAACTGAGACAGCTCGCTCTCCCTTTGCAGGCTGAGCACATCCTCTCTCTTCCACTTCTAGTTTCTAGTGGACGTGAGAACAAGGGCCTAAACCACATGCTTTTACAAAGAGGTCTCCCAAAGTTCAGCACAGTCTGCTGCCATGCACTATGCATGATCCTGGAGAATTTCGCAGAAAAACCCTTCAGTTCAGTTCTGCTGTTGGAGCTTCAAATATGTGGGCTCTTCACTACCCAAGTAATGGGGTGTGTGTGTGTGTTTTAATAAATAGGTAAATAGGCAGGTGGTGTGTGAAAAAACACGGGGGACGTGGTCATAGCTACCTGAGTTTACATGTGTGCCCATTTTGACACCACTATATTGCTGTGGAATGGGCTCGAGCCCATGTACTTAGTTCCCTTCAATGCCAGCGCAAGTTATGTAGAGAGCCTTGTGGGGGGAAAAAAAGGGGGGGGGGGGGGGG
>NW_010393518.1:22921-40670 GCF_000710305.1 Buceros rhinoceros silvestris | reverse complement strand
TGGTACTAATTTTTTTTTTTAATTATTCATTTTATTTGTTTAGACACAAAAGGACCAAAAGATAATGTTTAAGCCAGCAAGCGAGTGGACTCGCAGCCATTTCTGAGGCACTGTTACTACCCTGTGATAAATTGGCTTAGCAGACACTGATATGTCACAGACAAGTAGCAGTCACAAGAGTGAATTTGAAATAACTGGTAATTGCTGATCAAAGTACAAGGCAAACCTTTCATACGTTGATTAACTGTGACTAATTATGTGAGTTTATCATCTTTATAATCTATTTTAGATATTTTGTGGACGTAGCTGAAGAAAACAATGGCCCATATTTACCGGCTGGAAACCATTCTGTTATTGCAGACGCAGCAAGCAACTCAATCTGATCTTTAAACTCCAGATCTGCTTTAATCTCAGGTTCCCCACAAATCCAAACTGCTCTTGGAGCAGTGTCAAAGGACTCGCCGTAGCAGAAGATCGATTCGTCATGCTCGTATTATCATTGCGCTTCAACTCAGAGGGAAGCAGAGTTTGGTTGGAGCTTGATAGACAGGGGAGCCGATGGCTGTATATCTGTGTGGTAAAGCAGATGGATTGGTGAGAGCGTGTGCGTTTCGCTCTGTGCAAGGGAGAAAAAGCGTAAAGCCATTCTGTGTGAATCATACCATTTTCCTTGTGGCTGGATTTTTAATAGTCAGAATCTAATTGGCCAAACAGATGGCTGCTCAGAGGAAAACGGGGGCTGGAAGGACAGAGCTGCTTTTCTGAAGGCCACTCATCTATTTGGGACTTAGGCCTTCTCTGAAAATGTGTTTCTAATTTTGGCATATCAGTGGGAAAGAAATTCCGAGCCTAAGCGGCATGGAGTGAAATGTTTTACTGTAGGTATATATATATATATAAGGTTCAGGCTTTTGAGTTGTAGCAGCTTTTAAAACTGAATCACATTTTTCCTGTGAGCTCTTCAGGTTCTCTCACTCTTAATTTCCTACTGACAGCCGTACCCTATCTCATGAGACGCAGGACGGTGCACGCTCAGCGCCTCTCACTGAGCAGGTGTGCAGTTACGATACGGCCCATCGCCTGTCAGGGGAGGGGATCACACCGTCTCATCCTCGCTCTGCTCTGTCCTCTGTGATGGGCTTTTACCTTCCTGATGAAAAATCAAGCCCTCAGTGGGAGCACAGTGAGGTGTATTCCAGGAAGCAAGTGGCAGAGCTAGCAAGGAGAAGGTAACAGGATTTCAGCAGTTTCAGCAGCAGCAAAATTCATTGCATCTGGACTAACCTCGTGGAAGGAGGCTTTCTGTCGGTGGTATGACAGGAGAGGCATGGCCTAGAGAAAATCAATGATGAGGCAATTGAGAGCAGTGAGCTGTTCCTGTAAAGTGCAAACTTATCCATCACCATCGCAGGCAGATAATAAGAATAGTTTCATTTATGCTGTAGAAACTTGTTCAAGGCAGCGGCAGAGTGTAGTAATGGAGTTTACTTCTGGAACTGACAGCAAGGGATTGAGATAATCCTCAGGCAAACACTTGTCCCCGCACCCCCACCCCCCCACCCCTCCCCGTTTTATGAAAGGTCATATTCCTTTCTGAAACCTGAGGCCTTTTTGAGCTTCTTGGAATCTTGAGTCTTCAGAGTCTTGAGCCTTCAGTGCTTCACGAACCAGGGCCCAGCAGCGTTGACACCTTCTGCCTGCGGTCTAAACCTACCCCCACACCATTGCCGGCAACAGAGTTTATGGAAATGGGAGCTCATGGGAATGAGCCATGTACTCTTTGCCAGCCCCACTTGCCCCCCTTGATGAAAACAGCACAGGCAGATCCAGTTGCTGTAGCCCTGGCACATGCGTTACCGTTCACTCGCTTCTTATTCTGGTAGAAGGAGAAGCACACTATGTACTGGTGACTTATAATGAACAGGAATTTTTGACATACTTCAATAAAAGGTAAAATTCAGCTGGGGTAAGTGCTACCTTTTAATTACAAGCTCTGCAAGGAACTGAATGGATCTTTAAGGGACTCGGGGATTTCCCTAACTCCTGCATAAAACTTACCTGTTCTTCTGAAGGACCTGTAGACAGTACTACTGAAAACAGAGGACCCAGACTTCTCCAGCTCTGTCCTCTCACTGTCACGGTCTTTTATGCATTTTAGTTCAAAGAAATTGGAAGAGATCATCTGGCACATAATATTTAGGGAATTTAGGAAGATAGAAAGCTTTCAGGTTATTCTGCTTCGGAGTCTGGGGACAGCCCAAGGATAAAAGTCTTTCAGAAGAGGTCAGTTTCAAAGAGGGTGCTCACTTGTTATGGGTTCTCTTGAGTAATTTAAAGTTCCTCCTGAGATCTTAATGATCTGTCTTCAGTGTTTCTTTCTGAATGCCTGTACTTTATTACCTCTGTGAAGCTCCCAGGGCTCCCAGTGAAATTTGTTCAACTGTTTGCAATCACACCAACCCACCCGCCCATCCCCATGAAGTCATGCACAAAAATTGCAGGATGTCAAATGTCGTTGGCATTTCTTCATTGCCTCTGGAGTCTGGGAGCCCTCTGCTAGCCCTGACCCAAGCCCAAGCTTATTTGCGATTTCCAGCTAGAGCAACGTGTTTGGTTTTTATTAAGCAAAAGCCCATAAGAACAGTTTTACAATGAAACTAAAAAATATATAGGAGCCTAAATATGTCATTTTTCTAATGTACAAGACTTTCCAGCAAGTCATAATACAATTGATATGTTTTACAATTTATGCTACAATCTAATCAAGTCAAGATGGCTAAAATTGGCTGTTAATCCGTTTTTATCCTTTCTTGTGTTGTCAAGAACCTAATGCATTCACTTTAAGTATGAAACGCACAGTTATTTAAAAAAGGAAACCACTTGTATTTAATCAAAACACTTCTGGTAGAATTTTGGAAGTGTTTATGGTCCAGGTGGATTGCATGACTATCGCTACCGTTCTTGCTGGTTCAACCATTTTACTGCTAGTGGAGTCAATGACCAAATTTTCCGTTAAGCAAAACAGAAATCAGACACTTGAATTCTTGTCAATCAAACTGTTAATATTTGTTTTAAGCATAGGGGTTTATTGCACGTTATTATTTAACCTGACACTAATGCCCATCAGGATGAAATGAAACATTCACAGCACTCGCCTTTTGGCTAATGTGCTTCAGAACCTCTCCAGACTTACATCTAACTACTATGGCAATAAAACCTGCTTAACACAAGGAAGATCAGAAATATATAAAAAATTGAAAGACTTAAAGTTTTAGGAAATCAAGTATTTCTTTAGAAAACTGTATTAAGTTTCAGTCCTGATTTCACATACTTGTATTTCTGTTTCTGCAGTTTTCTGCCAACACAGGACAAGAATCTGCCTGCATGGACTAAAAATGGCCCTAAAATTGCAGACATCTCCAATTGCTGTGGTCCCCTAACTCCTTCCTCCTTACACGACCATTGCCATGAAAGAAATGAGGTTTTAATCTCAAGGAAGTGACCATTCCATAATTCCAGAGTTTAAGTATCTGACCGGATATGCCTTTATGAGCCCTGTATTTGCTCCTGCAGCGTGCTTTAACTCTTAGTAATCTCTTACCATATACTATACCTGTGCTTGTCACCATGCGACACTTGTGGTATGATGACATTGTACCATGTGCATTTAATTCAAATTCTAACTACTTTCACTGGGTTAAAAGGTTGCATAAAATAATGTAACTGAAGCCAACATCATAAGATATTTGAGGTTAAGCATCCACTTATTTTAATAGATTTATTTGTTTCGTTCAACCCCCTAGGAGCTATCATTGACACTGGACCATTGCTTTTAATTGCCCCAATTAAACAGCACATTTTGAAGCCTGCAATTGTTTTTACGATTGATAAAACATTGGTTGTACAATTAATAGCAAGAAATTATACCTTTTTCACACTTCCTGAATTTTCAGCCTGGCAAATGCTTAACAATAAGTAATGTTCAAGTGAGCTGTTCCATGGAAGACAAATTTTAATAGTCAGTTTTCTTATGCAGCACAGAGGTAGAGAATAGCCGCAGAGTCACCTAGTATTTAATGTGAGCTGGCAAGAGCATAGCTGGTCCTGACATGTGTCACAACACATAGACCCAGCAACACATACCTAAGGCATTCCCAGCGATTGTGGTGAGCCAGCAACTGAAAAAGGCGTTGGCCCTTTTATGTGTCTGTTTGTACATCTGTCCTCGGCATGAAGATGTGTTTAACTCCCTACAGAAAGGACTAGAGTTCTTTCATGAACAGATTTCCACGCCCTGCTTTGTGACATGGTGACCACTTCCAGGATAGTCCTACTTTTTCCAGCAAAAGCTATTTTCATACAAATCTATACGTAAACTGTCTTCCATTTAGACACACATCCTGTATTTATTTTGCTCTGCCTAGAGGAGAATAGGTTGCTTTAGATAGAAAGTTGATTTTGCTGTATCTTGGATAATCCAATTCCATGCTTTAAACTTCCTACAGAATACACAGAGGTGATATAAACTTTTTCATTTACTTGACATAACGCAAAGGGAAAGTTCTTGACACGCTGTGTCAGGAATAACACGCACCCAGGCTGCTAGGCTCACCCCTGCATCCCATAGGGAAAACTTGCATGGAATTACATGGCCACTGAGTTACGTTACATCAGCGTTCTGCTTAATTTTTTATCCCTTCTTATTACAAGGACATTCTGTTGACATCTATAACTTGGTGAGTGTACTCATTTGAGTCCCTGGTTTCACTGCTTACAGCCATTATGTTCGGTAATTTAGCAGCTGTATACAAAGAAAACTGGTGCAAGAAACTCTGTAAGCTGGAGGGGCAGGGGATCATTGATTTGGAAGATTAACAAAATTCTGCCAAACACCAGCTGCAGGTTCTAAGTGAGCAGTACGCTCACTTAGCATGGAGCATGGAGAGCCACAGAGATGCCACGTGTCCATGACTAGTCTTCCCCTCAAAAGTGAGGGAAGTTAGCCTTAGACGGGATCACCATCAGGTGAAGGTTGTTCTGATATTTGACCTGTACTGGGAAGACAGGTAACAGTAGGTGTGGTATAAAATCCTTCAGCAAATTAATCTTCAGTGGCATAATGCTCCCCTACTCTTCTCTCTCGTTTCTCATCCTCTTTGTAGCCTGCTTGCTTCCACGTACGTGGAAGAGAAGAATTTATGACATGAGACTGAAATGCAAAACCTTGTCAAAGTTTATGGACTCAGTTGCTTTGGTACCTCAAATCACCAAGTATTTAACAAATAACACTGTGACACTGTTGGGGTTTTTTTGGTTTTTTTTTTCCCCTTTTGGTTAGACTTTATTTCTAAAAGGTAAGTTCTGTAACAAGTCTAAGACTTCTTGATGAACCAAGATTTAAAAAGTAATTTAGAGATGTAAAGAACTATATAAATGCTAAGTGTTATTATTCGTGAGTAATCAACTGAACAATTAACATAAAGAATGGCAGTCCTCTTACTTGCACTTTTGATGTTAAATGAAGAGAGAATAATGAATGTAGATAAAGCCAAATGAATTTCTGATTTTTGTTTGTAGATGAGTGCATACATCAAACAGCCATCTGCCCGTAGAGGAGGGATTAGTGGTCTGGTACCATTTTCATCCCCAGCTGAGAAAAGAAGAGAAATCAAGTATTTCTCTTCTGTAGTCTCCCGTACAAATGTGTTGTGGATATGACTGTGATACTAGTTGTGACTCAACGTTAGAAGGTCATGGGAAGTTAGAACGCAGAGGATACAAAGTGCTACTTCAAGAGCCATAGTGACCCTCATGAACTTTCACAAGGCATACTGAGAGGCTGCGACTCCCTGATCAAAGCAGGTGTCGTAATGAATCTGGAATTAAAAGTCAGTTTTTCCAGAGTGTTTTAAGAAAAGAGAAATAGAAATAGAAATGAAATGAAATGATGCAGTGCAGTGCAGTGCAATGCAATAAAATAAAATAAAACGAAACAAAATAAAAGACATCCATGTGCTGTAGATTTTGGCAGCTCATATACAAAGTGATTTGGAAAGGAAGCACCTAGCCTTGTTGTGTTTATATTACCTCTGAATCTTTTGGTTTGTCTCAGCAAAGACCATATGCTGTATTTATTTTCGAAGTCACAGCTTGGGAAAGATTTTATAGGTCAAGCTGTTAAATACTGGTTTAGTTCATGGGCTGCAATTTTGAACAGTTACCTATGCATATGCCAGAGTGTTTGAATTTGGCCACACGCTCAATGCTCTTGTTTCTAACAGATCACGTGAAGGAAAACACGGTCTGTGATCTGTACCCGCTGGTTTTTACTGAATTTTTCTGGGCCTCTGACCAGAAATTCTATATATTCTATAGTAAAACAGACAGGGATCATCAGAGTTAGGTGAAGAGAAGGTCACTCTTCATCAGGCCAATTTTCCTCTGTCGTTCCTAGTAATGAACTATTATTTTAAAGCACAATATTTAATTTTGTGATAAAAGAATCCTCTTAGAAGAGTGTTCTAAGGTACAGAAAGGGAAAAGCTGGGGCAATATTGTATTTACTTTATTATACAATGTTCCTTCTTCACCTCAACGTAATTCTTGGCCAGCAAGAATGGTGTTTTTGGGAAAGTATACGCTGAATGTACACGGAGCACCATGTACATTCCCAGTAAAACAAAACAGAGGAAAAAGCTGTCAGTGATACGAAACACTGCAAATCGAATTTGGGATATTTTTTTTAAACAAACAATACAAATCCAGTGTTTTTCATAGTTTTTCTTGCATGATTTAATGTTACCTATTTAAATGCTGAGTTGCAGCATTTGTAGTGGGATAACACACATCACCTGCAGCCTTGAAAACTGAAGGATCATAGCACTTCCGGTCCTTCCTGAATCTGATAGCCAAATACTATCAGCAAGTAAACAGTGTTTTTATCTTCACTCCTAATAGCATTTCAACAGCAAAGTTAATAGTTAACTAGTTCTCAGTTTCTGCTGAAGGAGCAGCTTACATACTGTATCTGAACTGGGGGAGAGGTTTAATTTATTTATGTGAATACTCTTCTCTGAATCTCTCTATTCAGCGCCAGCTTGCATAGGGGTAAGATTTCCCTAATGTGTATTCATTGGAAATCTCTGTGTGTGTGTGTTTTGGTATCAACTGGCTCTCTCTCATTTACAGAAACGTGATAGAAAATACATTGTAAACACTATAGATTTTAATTCATAATTCATCTATGACATTCTTACCACAGATTTCAGAAGCTATGTAGATTTAGGATTTAGGCATTCACATGTCTCCAAGTATATCCACAGTTACTTAAGATAAAATAGGCATTTTGAAGAATAAATATGAGGCTGTGTGCTCCAGAGCAGGAGTTCCCTAGCTGATGGGAAGCCAGAGGAGTCCATCTTGCTCAGTGGTTCCTTACTGGTCTGTGCTGGATATCTCTGGCCCAGAGCTGCCCACCAAGACAGCCTGGGACAGCAGGCAGAGAGGGTGTGAGAGCTGTTTTGTTCAGGATTGTGAAGTGAAGGCTGAGGGGAAAGTTCATTGTTGTCTACATCTACCTAAAGGAAGGGTAATGAGAAAGATGGAGCTAGTCTCCTCTTGGAGATGCACAGTGAAAGAACAAGCAATGGGCAACAATTACTTGAAGGGAAATTCTGGTTTGATATTAGGATAAAATTTTCATCAAGGTGATTAAACACTGAAATGGGTTGTCCAAAGAGGCTGTAGACTCTTGGAGACATTCAAAACTTGGATGGAGATGACTTTATTTAACATTATCTAACTTTGAAGTTGACCCTGCTTTGTATGGGGAGGTTCCACCAGATAACTCAGAGGTCCCTTTCAACCTAAGTTGTTCTATTCTGTTCCTGGGACTCATATACCTTTGTCTGAAGTAGCTGGGCCTAGGCATTATCAGAGACAGGACCAATGGAGTAGACAAATTGGGTTCAGTAGATCTCAGATACCCATTTTACTAAGATACAGAGTGTAGCAAAAGTGTCAGTATAAACATTACCTGAGTAAACAGATACTAGGTGTTCATGGTCCATCCAACACAGTTAGCATAAGACAGATGCTTTAAAAATGGCTATAAACAAACAGTTCTCTATAAATATGGTCACTACAACTAGTCCTGCTTCTGAAAAAAATGTCTTTCCAGCTTGCCTTTGCGTGCTTTGTTAGTAATTAGAATATCTATAAAGACTTGGTTTGTTCCAAAATACCACAGTTACACAGGCAGTACCTCCTAAATGTGTTTGTACCCGATCCCTCTTTTAGATATTAACTGTTTAATTTATGTTACAGGAAATAGGTCTTCATGTCCACTATTATTATTGGCTGGGACCACAGTAGTAAACACTGAGAACACTTTTATTACCTGAAATGACGCCCGACACTGAGGCTGCTGATCCTTTCCCTAGAAGTGGTTCTAGACCCATTTCCCTAGATCCTAGCAGAGTGATCAGCAGTGTTAGAACTTCCTTTCACAGTTAGTGTTAGGTTGTTGTTTTCTTAAATTTAGTCACACTTGTGGTCTTTCCCTTTCAAGTATTTATATGCATTTTCTTCATTTCTATGGGAAAGAAAAATCTAATTAGCGATAGACTCATGAGAAACAAACTTTATGTATTAAAACTACCATCTCTTAGCATGCTCCTATACATCCTTTCATGTGTGTCTGTATACATATATATATCAACACACACATTGTGAGTTTGGTGCTTTACTGCTTTTGGTGAGCTGCAAATGTAAACGTCCAGTTCCTTTATTTTCCGTTTTGATTATAAGAATTTTTCTGTTTGATAACAGGAGATTGCCAGAGAAATAGCATCTGACAGTGTGCAAATAAAATACCCGTCCCTTTGTCAGGCAGGTTTATAGTCACATAAAAACCCACAAAAGGAGTGAAAACAACAGCACAAACGCAGGGCAGACATCAGTCTTGAGTAAAGCTGAAAAGTATAATCTGACTCCTGGAATAAGGGTGGAGAGGGAGAATGTGATGTTTGGAGGTGTCCTGTGCAGGAACTGAGGGCGCATAATTCACTTTTACTTCCCATTGATTAGACACAGTTACGGGAAAGGCACTTGGGCTTGGCATCTTTCCCCGCGCTTACCAGGCACTGAAGGTGACATCCAGGGGGATCCCGGCTGGGGTTCCAAAGTGCCTAACCACTTACACTGGCACAGAGCAGGATGTTTATATTTTTAAGCTCTAAAGCTCTACACAAATAGGCCCAAGATTTAGCGAGGACACAATAATTGCTTTCCTTTCAACAGCAGGTGACACGGTTCCCACTGAGAAAAATATAATCCTGCTGCTTTTAATCATAACATGAGCAACAGGAGAAAAATAGACAAGGAAGTGGAAAATGTTACCAGTTGTGTCTTGGAAAAGCTGTTTGCAGGCATGAGCAAACCTCCAAGTGCACAAAATTAAAATGTTAATTGACAAGTCTAAGGTTATTGTCCATGAGCTGCACGTCCCCAAATATTATTAATTAACTGAAATGTTCCAAGTTCAGAGGATGGCATGAACTCTGAATTGTTCCTTTACCTCGCTGGGTTTGCCCTGGGTCGCACCTCGACTGAGCGGGGAGAACGTGTGTGCTCCAGGCGGTGTGACTGCAGACAGCAGCTCCGCGTGGTGGTCCAGGGAGAGGATGAGCCGGGAAAGGGCTTTGATAGACACCACGCTTCCCATTTAGCACGCACGTGCTGTTCTATCATTTTAATTGATAGCAGTCACACTTTACCGCTCTTACCGAGTACCTGGTGTCGGTATCTGGCTGCATCCCTGTCTCTCTCGTTGTTCATGTACACCCTGAATCTGAGTTCAAAACTCAGTTTTGAAACTGAGTTTGTGTAGAAACTGAGGTTTGAAATGTTCGTGTAGACTCTGAACCTAGTTTCAAAACTTGGTCCTGTCTGCATACTTGGTTAGACTGAGGTTTTGCTCTGACCTTGGGCTGGTCAGAGCAGGAACGGTGCCTTCGTACAGCAGTATAGCCGGGCACCACCTCTGACTGTCTCTCAGGGAGCTAATACATGCTGATGAAAATACTACTGTAAATTGGTGGTAGAAATGGTGAAATCTACCCTAATATTACCCTCCTGCGTGACGGGAATTGCAGTGCTGTCCACGGGAAAGCAGCCTGTTTTGCAAACTTTCCCAAAGCTTTGAGGGGATGCGGATAATCGTTGTGGAACTAATTAATGTTGCCATATAGATTCTAAGTTAGTAAATACTTCTGGAGTTTGCGATGACATTTAAGAATTTCCTCTTGGTGGATATTAGTATGTGTGTCATACCTTTAGCGTGAGTAACCATTTTCAGATAAAGTAGTTACAGTGTATCAGTGCTATAAATTAAAATTAAATGAGGAGGAAATCCTCAAATCTCCCAGGAGAATAATACATCTCTGCATTATTACGACTCCAAGTTACATTTATGATGTACTATATCTGTTAAGAGTTGAGTGCTGCCTTTTTTAAAACAAAGTTTTTCCCCGTGTAGCACTAATCATGGCTAAATGAATAATTACTGATTTCTGGAAAGCAGAAAACTCTGCCTTGGTTGATAACTTAGTATTAGATGTGAGAGGAGCAGCTCTAATCAGCATTTTAGGAGATAAATAATCTAAAGGTCTTTTTCATCAAAATTTAAAGATAAAACAGTTCACTATGGCTTGAGCTATATCAGCTGATACATATTAGCATAGGCAGTATAGTCTGTCAAAGCAGCAAGAAGTCACTTGCCCTGAGAGATCAGTCACTTTTGGAAAGGGCCCCTCCAGTTTTCAAGACCATAAGATTAGGTCACTGGATCCCAGCGGCACACACACTTTTTGAATTAGCTTATTTTTTGCACGTGTGTGTGTATGTATAATGCACGTACGTACTTGGCATGTTTCTGATGCCAGGTTAGAGAGACCGATGTCATCAGGCTAAAGGACTGGAATGACTGAGAACATCCTGCTTTCAGCCATGGTCCTGCCAGAATGACTCAGAGAACAGGACTCATTCAGTGACTCAGTTTCCCCCAGCATGGAGATCAGTCCAATCATCTCTGAGAAATTCTCCACTCTTTTGGCATTGCAGGAGAGCCTGCAAAGTTTTGCAGTCTGAAATGGTAAGACTTATTTGCCTTGTCTTAATCCTGCCTTGCACCGTATTGACTTTGTGGCTAGACAGATACTGTCATACCCAGCATGTCCTCCTGCCCCAGGCATCTGAAGCCTGAATGCAAAGCAATATAAGGGGGATTCAGCTACCCACATAAATGATTGTGACTTTCAAGCATGTACGGAAGACGGGGTTTTTTACCTTATGCGGTATGAATAAAAGTATCAAGGGGAAGGAATTTATACGCTGGGCTTCCTTGCCCTCCCGCTCTCTGAAAGAGAAAAACAAAGCAGCTGGATACATAGGAGAGAACGGGGAGACAGATTTAAAATTTACCGGAAGTCTAGAGGCATTTCAGAAATCTCCAAGGGGGCAGAATGAACATGTTCTCATTAAAATCTTGTTAGGTGCCTGTCTACAGCTTTAGATCTTTAAATGCCCCATCTAACCCTGTGCTTTTTTGATTTCTTTCTGATTTGTGCTTCTCCCCTCAACAACCGGAGTGTCACAGGCACAAGTGGCTGGACTGATAGAGCCAGGCCATACCTGAGCTCTGAGATGAGCTTGTTTGAGTAAGCACTGCAAGGTCAGGGATAATCTGAAATCCTTCCCTGGGCATCCTCATCAGGAGAGACTACAGCAGCAGAACTCGTTGGGATGCCAGGTCTAGGGCCTTTTCTGCAGGGAATGTGCTTCAGCCGCCTCCCAGGTACCTGGGGGAGGCTTTCTCTTTTAAGGCTCTATTCCTTCACTTCTGCTGCGAAAACCTTTTGGTCGAACAATTCTTTTCAGAATTATAAAGGGTGCTTGGAAGGAAGCGAGGTGAGACAAAAGATGCGGCTCTGCTCTCTAGCAAAACTTTTGAGCACTTCTCTACCGTCTCCAACCACGAAGCGTTGAGGCGTCTTCCTGTTAGGAGGGTTTGCCGTGCTTTCACAGCGTGCCACTGGCTCCACATCCAAGTAGTGAGATAGAATTGAGTCCCATCCAAGCAGAGGATGGTACTGTTGTGCAGTGAGGATGTTCAATATCGGAACAAACAGTGGGAAAGGAGAAGAAGGTTATTATTCAGTGTAAGGGCTTTTTCCTTGAGAGGGGGATTGCTGAAGTACACATGATACGCATTTATATAGCAGTAATTTGAAAGCTTTATACTGATTCACTTGCTTTTGTTCTCAAAGCTTTTGTAGATGATTTATGAAAAGTGTTATTTCTAGTACTCAAGCATATGAAAAGAAGCAAATTATCTTATTACATTATGTGGACAGTCAAAAGAAGAGTTAAATGGACCATATGACTTTCTCTTAAAACATTAATTTTCTTGTGTTGCCTTTAATTTCCTTGATAATGAAATGTTCACAATAGCCACTGGGTATTACTGTATGCAGCTAAATTAGATCATTCCCGTTAGATGTAAATCCTCTCCTAGACTTGTCATCAGGATATGATTACTGTAAATTTCTCTATACATGTGAAATGCCAATCCCTGAAAACATTTCCTGTTGGAAAACAAGAGATTCTGAGAGTCTTTTCATTTAAATACTGTCAAGTTGATGGCTATGGAAATGCTTTTTAAATGAATGAGTAAGGGCTGCATCTGAAGTTTGAAAATTGCTTTTCCTCCCCTGAATAAGTTTAATTCTGCAGTATCAACAAGACTTGCAGATGCTCAGCACTTTTCACAGCAAAGCCATGCAAGATTACATGAGTACGGCTCAGTGGGTACAATGGTTCAGTTTTATGACTACCTTGATGTCTGCAACACCTTAAAACCATGCTTACCTGGTAGGCTTCTCTTTATGGGAGAAATCAGATCTGAGAAGTTCCTTCCATTTCTGCAGACTTCCCAGGGGAGCTGGACACCTGGGCGACCCACCCCACCACACTGCCCATGCTGCCTGCCAGGGGCTCTGCTGGTGCCGCAGCCGTGAGAGAGGGCAGAGCCTCCCGGACGAATCCACCCTTTCCATGACAATGCGTGTGCTATGCATGCTGGTGTAGATGGCCGAGATTTGAAAGGGAACACATACCTTCAGCACTTTCTGGGCTGGAATCTGTTTTAACTTTTAAAGGTTCTTACAGCTGGTATCTTTTTTTCTCCGGTGATTTAATATAAGCTCAATATTTCCGATCTAGAGTATGCATGCAAACATCTTAAGGCTTATGGAAATCAGTCTAGGTCATCAGCCCTTGCGAGGATCATACACGAAATCGTCTGGGATTCAGGCATGGAGCACCTACAGCCCAATGATGCAGTATTCCAGCTCTTCTGTAGTATATCAATTATTACCACTGGTTTTGAACATTCAGAACCATGAGATACTTAACAAATGCTAGGTGACAGCAAGATGTCAGTATGTATCAGAGGGTTTACCTAAAATAATTCATATCCCCAAATGATACTTTATTTAAACCAATGTTTAAAAATCTTTTTGTCCAGTTACACTAACAAGCACCTGTTAACAGTAGTGGGGGGAAATGGATTACCTTGTGTATCTCGTCTGTCTTCATTTTAGACTGACGTGCCCTCAGTTAACTCCAGCAAGGTCAGCGTGATTCTGGCTGAGGCTGACCCGTAACACCCTGACACACAGGAAATGGGATGTCACCTTCATGTGAAAAAAAAAATGCTTTTAGGGACAGGATTGATACACGTTTTGTTTTTATTTGTCTGCTGTGTCTCAGCCAAGTGAGAACCAGGGCTTCTGCAGGAAATTGTGTCTGTGTCTGCTTCCCGAGAGAGATGCAGTATCTAAACATCACAAAGTCTGCAGCAGAGCAGCAGGTACACTAACATGACGCATTCCTCGTTGCCATAGATTTTCCAGCTGATGATGCTAAAGATCTCTAAAATGTAATTCAGTTAAATATTGTAAAGAACTTTTCCAGTAAGCTGCACTTAGTGGCAAAAATTAGATTAGCAGAAATATAAAGGTTTATGCTTCTGTTCCCACTGTTAATTCACATTAAGTTCCCTGTGGATTGAAAGATTAATGTTTAAGAAACACGGACAGCTAAGTATATCATTGCCTATTTCACACATAAAATTAAGGGCATTTTTAAAGTTACATTTTGAATGATAACTGGCGAGAGTGTATAAACCAAAAAGCTATCATGTAATCTGAATTATCACTATATACCCTGCGTAGCAGCTGACAATGAATATTTATTTAAACAAGTATTTTCAAGCCTTTCATGCTACAGTTTCTGATTGTTTCAGTCTTATTTGAATAAACAGAACGTTTTGCAGTAATGGTAACATCTCTAGGTACATAACATTTGAGATGGATCTGCAATTTAGTAGTCAACTGCAGAAAAATTATTAGCATTAACCAGGAGCTAAATTACAGCTTTGACTTCACTGAAATGAATGACATTAGAGGCTCACTTTAATTTTTATGAAAAAGAAATAGATTCTCTTTAAACCGAGTGGTGGTGTTATATTTGTTTAGCATTTACTGTACATGGCATACTGAAGTTACAAGTGTTCAGAGACAAAATTCAATAGTGCATTAGACCTCTTTCAAAAGCAAAAGGTATTTATTACTATTAATACAACTGTTAGATGCAGGAATTGAAGGGGGAGTTCTTTCCTTTGGAATGTAATTGAGGAGGAAATACTACCTCTTTCTACTACATGAGAACCTTTACGTTAGGCTTAGTTACTCCCACACATCAAACTCAACAATTTGCATCCATATTCATCCAAGTGCAGCATCTCCCTGCTCCACCCCTGTCTAGAGGTCCATAAAGGCCTCCCCAAGATGCCCCCTCCACACGTTGCAGCAGCTCGTGGCTCATGGCTCTGGCTCTTGGCTTTCCACCGAAGCAGCCCTTTCTACTCGCCTGCCTTGGCTGGCGCACAGCTCGCTCTGGCTTTCAAAAGGACTCAGGCTGCTGCATGGCCACTTGCAACATGCTGGTCACTGAGGCCAGTGGAAGAGCTGGAGCATTGTGCTCATACCACAATCCCCACCTGCCGGGAGGTGCACCCGAGCAGCGCTCTGTGCTGTCGTTTTGCTGTTTTGGACCCATTTAGTCCATGAGCGCTCTAGTCTTTCCAGTGCATCAAACTGCCCCTACTGCCCCAGACCGATACCTTTTCTGTGGGTGTTTATAGCACTGCTGGGGATGACAGGCTCGGAGCTGCAGCCCAGTAAGAAATTTTGCTTTTGTGCTTTCTGTTCCACCCAGAATTTACTGAGAATTAGTGGATTTAACTGAAGGCACTGCTTTGGCTTAAGTATTTAACAGGCCTGCCCAACGTAAATGCATGCTTGTGCGATGGTTGCTGACACAAATGTTCCAGTTTTTATTGACTTTCTGGGACTTTACTGAAATTTCTGGTTATAGCTTACCATTAAAGTGAAACATTTTCCTTCCACTAAATCCACTTTCACTAAATCCCCGATATACTTAAAGTTTATCTCCAACCAGTATCACATGATGCTGTCTAGCCTGTACGCCACTTAGGAAATGCCAACCTTCTTATGCGTAATCCCTGACCCCTGAAAGTCATGTTACATGGTGCGCTTGCCTGTCCTGCGCCAGGACCGCGGGCTCGTCTGGTAAGCAGCGACGGCGGCTGTCAGAGGGCTGCAGCGGTTGGGATCAGAGCTCCTTATGGGAATCGTGCTTTGCAAACCTGTTAGGGATGGTTCGCTTCCTCACATGCATTGAACTGAGCTGGTACCTACAAGAAAATATATGGCAAGCTTTAGAGATTTTTTTTCCCATTTGCCCAATTAACTACAAGCAGCTCCAATCCTGCTCCACTTATGAATGATTTAATTTTCTTGAATATCTCATGGAAAATTAGCAGGAATTCTGGTTGAAGAAAGGGTGTGATTTGGGCAGCAGTTCACAGTTGATTCATGTCTTAGACTCCATTGTGTCCTACAATCGATTGATACCCTAAGTTGAACAGGCTGCAAGCTCTGGCAATGACAGCAGACAATAAACGTGCTTCAGGTAGAACACGAGCTGAAGGTGCTCCATGCCAGCACAGCTCTGGGTTTGTTAACAGTAAAACTCTGACAATGCACAGGTGCATCCATGTGTTAGCTTCTGAGTCATTCTACAAACACAGAGTGAAAAAGTAAACCAGTGAACAGGGGATTATGCTCCTAAACAAGTGTATTTATTTGCGTGTCCCGCCATTTTTCTGTGTGTACATTTGTGTATTGTATAGGTGAGATGGATGGATGTTACGAATATTGGACGTTAGGAAAAAAATCTTCACCAAAAGTGTTGTCAAGCCCTGGTATAGGATGTCAGGGCAGTGGTGGAGTCTCCATCCTCGGAGGGATTTAAAAGACGTGTCGATGTGGTGCTGAGGAACGTGGGTTAGTGGTGACCTGGCAGGGCTGGGTGAATGGTTGGATTGGATGATCTTAAAGATTTTTTCCAACCAAAATGATTCTGTGATTCTAAGATTTGAAGTCAGTGTATTTCCACTGAATTCAGTGTACCAGGAAAAGGCAGAGTACTGGAAGCAGCTTCTGAGGTTTCCTGAGCATTACTCCATTTTTAATGCTGAGATGGAGCTAGTGAGCATCTACTGCTCTTTTTATTTAGTTTCTTTTTAAGTAGAAAAAAATGATATGAAGATACACCTGATTTGTGTGTGTGTACCTTGTTCCTTATCAGAAATTGCCAGAGTAAGTGTGAGAACAAGTGATACTGAAGCCGTGAAAGAAAATGGTAGAAACCTTCAGGTGGATGATAGTGGTTATTCGAAGCGAGTTAACAAGTCTGATACATTCCAAGAACGAAACGGCTTTATCTGTGAATCCCAAATGTGTTTAATAACCTTAGAATTAGATTTCCCCAACTCTGCAATAGATCCCGTGAATGTTTTTCTATCTTTGTTCTAACTCCTTGTCTTTAGTCAGTGTGAGTCACATCCAAGTGCCATATGTCTACATAAGTCAGATGCCTCCAACCAGCAGTTCTTCTGTGTATTGTAGTTGATTTATATTCATAAAAAACATCCAAGAAATTATTCAGAAATTGTAATTACCTGGTAATGTCAGAAACAGATTAATTAAATGCTCCAGTGTTTACTCTGCATCTTTATGGCCGCTAAGATTTCTGGGCAATTTCTTACAGCATCACTATCTTTGCTGGGTGAAGTTTATTAACATAAATTTGATTTGACATAAACAAGACTACAGCTAATTATTTCATGTAAATATACACGCTGTGTAGCAGCAAAGTCATAAAATCTGCACATCTTGCAGTCTGTTTTTTTTAACTCTGAATGACTGTTTTAGCTATATAGCAAATTCCTATTGCCCTAAATAACACTGATGGCTTTTCATTTGTGGAATTGCTGGGATATAAACATTTCTGTCACTTTGACACCTCCTCAACTTACACAGAGTCATCAATAACTTTGAACAACTGGGAACTGTCACATGCACCACTATGCCAAGCTTCCCTTTGTATATTTGTTTTGTATTTCACTATGTAGAGAGGTTTGATACTGACTGAGGACAAGAACTCCCCTGCCCAGGAGATATCATCAGGGCGCTGTGGTGCAACCTGCTTGTCCATATCTATTCCTCTTCCTGGCAAAAAGGCAGGTTTTTCCCATTTCCTG